>NC_135956.1:70673062-70951600 GCF_053455715.1 Rhinoraja longicauda
TCTATTGACAATAGGTCAGGACTGCTGTCTCGTTGGTGAGAGGACAGGTCAGTTGCCTGATAACAGCAAGGAAGAAAATGTCCCTGAATCTGGGGCTATGTGTTTTCAAACTTTTATACCTCTTCCCTGATGGGAGAGGGGAGTAGAGGGAGTGACTGGGGTGAGACTGGTCCTTGATTATGCTGGCGGCCTCGTTGAGGCATTGTAAAGTGTAGATGGAGAGGGAGGTTGGTTTGCGTGATTGCCTGGGCTGGAAATTGCTTGCGGTCTTGGGTGGAGCTGTTCCTAGACCAGGCCGTGATTTAGTGACAGGAGGGAAAACCATGCAGGATTCTCTTGCCTCATCATTATCCAGCGCCACACATTGCTGCACTCCTCCACAGCCTGGCATGACACAAGGAAAGGGCCAACACCTTTGCTACCTTGGGTGCATTCTGAGCATTTCCTGTCAGATATGGTAACCATCATAACAGTACTGGAATTCACCAAGATGTTCGTCGCTAAGTCAATGACATTTGCAGTGGATTGATCGAACCCATCAGATTGATTATATCTGCAACACAAAGGGTTTTCTATATGGTGCAATGGTTGGTCACGACCATGCTGGATGCCCGTGACTCTGTTATGACAACCCAGAGATAAGACATGAAGATGTCAGACATCAACACACACAACTGGGGGATGTTGGCTAATGAATCTGGAGACTGATTGTTTAGGTGGGCATTGGAAGAGACTAGAAGCAGAAAGTTTGACAAGAGGAAGAAAACAGAGACTTTGTACTGTTTCAGCCGATTATCTTCATCTGAAGCAGAGATGGATGATGAGCGTTTTGACGGCTTTGGGTCCATACTCGCTGGAGTTTTGAAAGATAAGTGGGACCTCATTAAAACTTACCAGACAGTGAAAGGCCTGGATAGAGTGGATATGAAGAGGATGTTTGAGTTTAGTTTATTGTTGCTTGTACCGAAGTATCGTGAAAAGCTTTCGTTGCATGCTAATCAGTCAGCGGAAAGACAATATTTGATTACAATAGAGCCATTCACAGTGTACAGACGCATGATGACGGGAATGATGTTTAGTGCAAGATAAAGCTAGTAAAGTCCGATCAAAGATAGTCTGAGGGTCTCCACTGAGGTAGATAGTAGTTCAGGACTGCTCTCTAGTTGTGGTAGGATGGTTCAGTTGCGTGATAACAGCTGGAAAGAATCTGTCCCTGAATCTGGAGGTGGGCATTTTCAATAGACAATACTTCACACTTCTACACCTCTTGCCTGATGGGAGAGGGGAGTATCCACTAGTGGGAGAGTCCAGGGCAAGAGGGCACATCCTTTAGAAAGGAGATACGGAATTTCTTTCGTCAGAGCCTGGTGAATCTGGAATTCATTGCCACAGACGGATGTGGAGACTTCATTGGTTATTTTTAAAGCAGAGATTGACAGGTTCTTGATTACGAGGTTCTTGAAGCAGGAGAATGGGGTTGAGGGTGAAAGATAGATCAGCCATGTTTGAATGATGGGGTAGACTCGATAGACCAAAAGTCCTATTCTGCTCCTATGACTTATGAACAGCCTTGCCAGAGTGAGACTCCTCAACCACACCAGGCAACTAACAACACTTAGTTGTCTACAAAGTGCAACAATTCTTCAACAGAATTTAAGGCAGTGCTATCTTTAAAGTACAATTGGCCAGTGGCAGAATTCCTGACATGTTTCTCTAATTGCATCCATCTCCTTGGTGATAAGGCGACAGAATGTTGTTTGGTTCCCCTCCCTTGCTGGGTAACTAGAGGGCCACTTATGGCACAGTGAATATGCATGTAGTATAGGTTAGGCAGTCCCAGAGGAGACTCTCTGCTGTTTGGATTACTGCTGTTAGACAAGTCCACCACTGTTACTCTCCTTGTTCTCCTTGTTTCAGTCTCTATCTGTAAACCAGCAAGAGCGTTACCAACAAATGATCAGACTGGCCTAACTGAGGAAGAGGGATGGAGCGATAGGTGTACTTGGTGATGAGGCAGTGGTCAGGAGGGTTAACACTGTGTGGGATGGAACGATGTTGATGTTACTGAAGTTATATTGAATTTTAAGTCTGCTCTATGGGCCACTGGGCCGCATTTGGACTATTGCGTGCAGTTCTGCTCACCCTGTTGCAGGAAGGATGTGGAGGCTTTGGAAAGGTTGCAGAGGAGGTTTACTCGAATGATTCCTGGATTAGGTGGTAATATCTACAGGAAGAGGTTGGACAGACTTGGATTGTTTTCTCTGGAACGCTGGAGGTTGGAGGGAGACATGATGGAAGTGTGTACAATTATGAGACGTAGATTGGGTAGGCAGTCAGAACCTTTTTCCAGGATGAAAAAAAATCAAAACCAGGGGGCATGGCTTTAAGGTGAGAGCACCAATGTTTAAAGAAGATGTGCGAGGCAAGATTTTACACAGAAGGTGGTGAGTGCCAGGAGTGTGCTGAAACTTGGTGGTTGAGGCAGATACAATGGTGGCATTTAAGAAGCTTTTGGATAGGCACATGGACATGCAGGGAATGGAGGGATATGGATTATGTGCAGGCAGATGAGAGTGGGTCTTGGCATCATGTTCGGCAAAGACATTGTGGGCGGAAGGGCCTGTTTTTGTGCTGTATTCTGTATCATATCCGATGTTGAATGGGACATTAGGATTCGGTGTCTTCAGATTTGACAGCCAAGAGAGTTGGCGTGGCTTGGGGTAGTATGCAGAACGCCCATAAGATGGAAGAGGGGAATTCCCTCAGTAGATCAAAGGAATGGCATTTTCTGATCAGGGGACCAGAATTGAGCTAAAACTGTCACATCAGTGCACCGCAAAATGCTGACCATAAAGGAGATGCTGCCGTCTTTCCCCAAGAGTGTGGACTATAAGTGGAGAAATCTTGGGATGTACAGCAGGGTCAGGTGAGACAGGGGTAAAGTTAAATGGGTGTATAATACAGTTTCAACAAAAGAAAGAACACAGAAGCCCCTAATTATCGTGGAATAGTCATGCATCGTCGAAACAGGCCCTTTGGCCAAACGTGCCCCCGCCAACCAATGCCCCATCTACATTATACCCACCTGTTTGCGTTTGCCCCGTAACCTCCAAACCTGTCCTATCCATGTACCTGTCTAAATGTTCTATAAATGTTGTAATGGCACCTGTCTCAACTACCTCCTCTGGTAGCTCATTCAAAGTACCTTCCACCTTTGTGTTAAAGAAAAATGTCCCTCAGGTTCCTATTAAATCTTTGCCATCTCACCTTAAACCCATGTCCTCTCTCCAAGCTTGTTGTTGAGTGATTGAATGCTGGAGAGTGGAAGGCCAAAATCCCTGTTGTTTCAGCCACAGCTGGAGCCCTCCCCAAGTGCCTGCTTCCTTGTTTTGTTCGTGCTCACAGCTGGGACTTCCTGAGTATGATGTCCAGTAAACAGTTTGGATGAGGTGTTAACAAAAATATTGTTGAGTTGTATTGTGGAAGTGAAAGGATGTGTTCCTTGTGATGTAGAAACTAGGAACTAGATGCTGGTTTACAAATAAACACAAAGTGCCTGTACGAAGCAGGGTCACGACCCAAAAGATCACCTATCCATGTTCTCCTGAGATGCTGCCTGATACATTGAGTTACTCTGGGTTGTTTTTTGGTCCTTGTGACTCTTAGGTGAAGGCATCACTTTTAGTTTAGTTTAGAAATGGGGAGAAGGCAGGAACGGGGTACTGATTGAGAGTGATCAGCCATGATCGCATTGAATGGCGGTGCTGGCTCGAAGGGCTGAATGGCCTACTCCTGCACCTATTGTCTATTGAAATACAGCAACCAAACAGGCGCTTTGGGCCATTGAGTCCACACTGACCATCGATCATCCATTCACATGTCTATGTTATTCCACTTTCTCATCCATTCCCTACAAACTCCGTACGGACGAGCACCCATAGTCAGGATAAAATCCGGGACTCTGGCGCTGTAAGGCAGCAACTCTACCGTGCGCCACCGCACAAATCTATTTGTGTAGCAAGGAACTGCAGATGCTGGTTTATACCAAAGATTGACACGATGCTGGAGTAACTCGGCAGATCAGGCAGCATCTCCGGAGAAAAAGAATACATAATGTTTGGGACAAAGACCGATCATTTATTTATTTGCCCCAGTACTCCACAATTTGAGATTTGTAATATAAAAAATCACATGTGGTTAAAGTGCACATTGTCAGATTTTAATAAAGGCAATTTTTATACATTTTGGTTTCACCATGTAGAAATTACAGCAGTGTTTATACATAGTCTCCCCCTTTCAGGGCACCATAATGTTTGGGACACAGCAATGTCATGTAAATGAAAGTAGCCATGTTTAGTATTTTGTTGCATATCCTTTGCATGCAATGACTGCTTGAAGTCTGCGATTCATGGACGTCACCAGTTGCTGGGTGTCTTCTCTGGTGATGCTCTGCCAGGCCTGTATTGCAGCCATCTTTAGCTTATGCTTGTTGTGGGGGCTAGTCCCCTTCAGTTTTCTCTTCAGCATATAAAAGGCATGCTTAATTGCTTCAGATCGAGTGATTGACTTGGCCACTCAAGAATTGGCCAAGTCAATCACTCGATCTGAACCCAATGATGGGTCTTTGTCTCAAACATTATGGAGGGCATTGTAGGAATGTTTAGACTTGAAACCCTTCTTCAGACTGAAAGTAAAGGTGGGGGCAATAAACTGGAGGCGAGAAAAGGCAATAATAATAATAATAAACATTTATTTTTTATAGCGCTTTTCCAAATGCTCAAAGACGCTTTACAAAAACAGTCAAGACATAAAAACAAACAAACGAACTGTCCTGACGGAGAAGCGGCGAACAAATAGCGCCAGCGTCCTCTCACGTCAGGGTCCGGCAGTAGACAATAAAGAACACAAGACACACAATTACAATTTTTAACACAAACAGCCATCACAGTGATTGCTCCAGACACACCCTCACTGTGATGGAAGGCAAAGAAAAGTCTTGTCTCCTTCTCATGGCAAGAACAAATCGGGGCTGGCAATAGGCGACTTCAGGAAGGGTGAGGCCCATAATGACCCATTGTTGTCTGGGAAGATGTAATAACAAGAGTGATACAAAGATGTGACCAGTGGAACTGGTAGGACAACTAAAGTGGAGGAGGGAGGGGGTGGAGAGTCATAGAGTCATAGTCTTGCAGCGTGGAAACATGCCCTTCATTCCAACTTGCCCACACCAGCCAACATGTCCCATCTACACTGTCCCACCTGCCTGTGGTCGGCCCATATCCCTCTCAACCTGTCCTTTCTACGTACCTGTCTAAATATTTCTTAAACGTTGACATCGTACCTGCCTCAACTACCCCCTCCGGCAACTTGTTCCATATCCATACCACCTGTTGCGTGAAAAAGTCACCCCTTAGGTTCCTATTAAATCTTTCCCCCCCTTACCGTAAACCGATGGGATGGGGAGGAAATGTAGGAGTTATTTGAAATTTGAGAAATCAACGTACATACCATTGGTTGTAAGCTGCCCAAGTGAAATCTTCCCTAGCCAACGATGGGCTATTATGGACTCCACCCTTCCTGGGGTCATCTGCTGTCGGCCCTGATTTGTTCTGGCATTGTCCAGTTTATATCCTCTCCCCCACCCCCACCTCTACTTTCAGTCTGAAGAAGGGTTCTGAACTGAAACATCGCCTATTCTTTTTCTGACATTTTGCCTACCAATCTATCTGTATCCCTCTTAGAAACATAGAAAATAGGTGCAGGAGTAGGCCATTCGGCCCTTCGAGCCTTATTCTTCTTGGCTTTGACCATTATTGATACTTCGCCAATATGTGCTGACAAGTCTCTCCCGTGCATCCTATGGCAATATACCACTCCATCCCACAGCGTCTTGTACTGCCACTCAAGCCAACAACCTTTCCAGTTATACTCTACACATCTCTAACATGTAAAGAAACGAGGAACTGCAGATGCTGCCTTACAAAATAAAAAAGCAAAGTGCTAGAGTAACTCAGCGGGTCACGCAGCATTTCTAGAGAACATGGATAGTTTAATTTATTGTCACGTGTTTCGAGGTCTAGTAAAAAGCTGAAAAGATATGTGACTTTTCGGGACCCTCCTTCAGACTGATTTGGGGTGGGGGGGAAGAATAGCTGGAAGAGAGGGGCAGGATAAAGCCTGGCAGTTGTTAGATAGGTACGGGGGGGGGGGGGGGGGGGGGGGGGGTTGTTTGGTAGAGAAGTGGTTGGATAAAAGCCAGAGATGAAAAAACAAAGGTTTGAAACAAAAGTATTGAGTTGCAAATTGTGAAGATTGAGGAAGAAATGTAGATGCTGGGGAAGGGGAGACAGGTATGAGTCCCGGTGAGGTGCAGGGAAGAGAGGGGAAGTGGGCGAGGGGTGTTTGTTGTTATCCAAAATTGGAGAATCCAATATTCATACCATTGGGTTGTAAGCTACCCAAGCAGAATATGGAGTGCCGTTCCTCCCGCTTGAGTGTGCCTCACTCTGGCAATGGAGGAGGCCCAATAACATAAAATGTACTGTTATGCCACCCATCTGCGCTCGTGAACATACTCACTGAAACCGCCGCTCCAAGTTCTTAAATTTTCCCTACTGATTGGCAAATCGCATGCTGTGGGTTTGTTGTTGAAAATGTCGGCAGTGGAAGCTCATGGGCTTGGATCTGGTTGGGAAATCAGTTGGTTGTCAGGAGGCAGTGAGCTTATGGAAAGCAGGCATTAGCCAAGTTGCTTGGGTATGAATATTGGAATGCCACAAGAGCATAGATTTATACCCACAGTTATTTACAGCCTTTATTCATGAATATTGGAATGGAGTGATTGAGGCAAAGAAACATGATGTTGTGAAAGGTGATGATAGTGTCAGATTACAAAGAAATATTAAGGGCCACAGCAGTGGGGAAATGAGTTTTAAGGTGGGTAACGGTCAAGTCACATACTTTAGACCGCAAAAGGACAGCAGAGTAGGTGGTAAATTGTGGGACACAAAGTGCTGGAGTAACTCAGTGGGTCAGGCAGCATTGTTGGAGAACATGGATAGGTGACGTTTCAGGTCAGGTCCCTTCAGTCTGAAGATGGGGCCCGACCTGAACCATGTCCTCCACAGATGCAGTTTTATCCGCTGAGTTACTCCAGCACTTTGTGTTCTACTCAGAATTGCAGCACCTGCAGTTCCAGTGTCTCCATAAATTGTGAGATGCTCATCCCAATGTGCTTGGGGTCATGATACACAGTCTGACCGCTGAATATAATTGAAGAGGCTTCAGAGAATGGAGATACAAGAGAAAAATAGGACAGAGTGCTGGAGCAATTCGGAAGGTCAGGCAGCATCCTTGGAGTACATAGATAGGTGCCGTTTCGGGTCAGGATGCTTCTAAAGACTGAATGTGGTGGGGATAAGTGGGAGAGAAAGCTGGAAGAAAGTATGGGCAGGACAAAGCCTGACGAGTGATGAGTGAAAGTGGATACAGGTTCGGGGAGGAGGGGGGCTTTGATTGGCAGAGGGTTGGTCAAAGGCCAGAGATGAAAAGACAAAAAGTGTGAGATCAGGATAGAAGAGGTGAAAGTTATGAAGCCAGATAAAGGACTAGGAGAAATAGGTGCAAGTCCAGGTGAGGCACTGGGAATCGAGGAAAAAAGAAGAAAAAAAATGATGTCTGAAGAAAGGTCCCATACCAAAACATCACCTGTCATTTTTCTCAGGAGATGCTGAGTTATTCAAGCATTTTGCTTCCAGCTTTTAAAAAATCTTTGTCGGTTTGTTAGCTAAAACTGGAAAATTCAATGTTCAAAGGGCTGGAATATGAGGTGCTGGTCCTCCAGTTTGCAGGTGGCCTCACTCTGGTAATGGAGGAGGCCCAGGATAGAAAGGTCAATGTGAGAATGGGAAGGCAACAGCAGACCGAGAATGAATGTTCAGTGAATGCTGGACTTTACAACTGGAGATGAGTAAATAAAGGGCGAGGTCATACGACAGCCTTTTTTTGTAATTGAATGGGCAGTTTCAAGGAGTCAAATGGCTCGTTCACATTTGCTCTATGCTTAATTTGATCTGTTAGCCTGGAGCTGTGTAAATGCTTTTTTATGATTTGTACACAAGCAGATGCCTTGTTTTTGATTTCATTGCTCTATTTTGACTTTGCGGTGTGAAATATTTTCTTGCAAATTACTTGTAAAATAAGAAATGATCTGGGTAACAAGTCATTCCCTAGAGAGAGAGAAAGAGAGCACTTGTTTTGAGCTGGCGCTTTGTCCACACTGGATCCAATTATGTCCATATGAAAACCTTTCTCTGCTTAACTGCGATAATGTGCATTCCAGGGAGACCGTTGCTATTTAAAACAATGTTTGCCTTTTCATAAATCCAGTTGCATTTATTCACAGCTTCTTTGATTCAGATTTATCTTTATTCAGTGAGGCCTTTTCTTTCACAATGCAAAAATTTTGCCGCCTTCATATTGGGGTGGAGTCGTACAGTATAGAAATGGGCCCTTTGGCCCATTGATTCCATGCCGGCTGTCAACCAGCCACCCATCTGTACTAATCCTACACTCTTTATGCTTCCCACATTCTCATCAACTCCCCTCAAATTATACCCCTGGAAGCAATTTACAGATGCCAATTAAACTACAAGAAAGGAACTGCAGATGCTGGTTCAAGATTCAAGATAGCTTTATTTGTCATCCAATATTGGACGAAATTCAGTCACCCACAGTCCAACAATAAAAGCATTAAATAAGCATTAAAATTACACAACCCCAAAAAAACCCCAAAACACAGTCCAACAATAAAAGCATTAAATAGGCATTCAAATTACACAACCCCAAAACCCCCAAAAACACAGTCCAACAATAAAAGCATTAAATAGGCATTCAAATTACCCAACCCCAAAAACACACAAAAAAGAAACATCCATCAAAGAAACATCCATCACAGTGAGTCTCCTCCAGTCCTCTCCTCACTGTGATGGAAGGCCACAATGTCTTTCCCTTCTCCTGCTGTCCTCGCCCGCAGTCAGGTTGTTGTGGTTGCAGGCCGCACCGGACGGTCCACAGCGGGCCAAGCCCAAGGCGCGTCGCAGCCGCTCCCGCAGCCTCCGAAGACGGCCGGCTCCGCCGATGATAAGTCCGATCCGGGGCGGGCGAACACGCTGCTGCTGCCGCTGTTGCTGCACGTCGGGGCGGTCGTGGCTCCCGACATTGAAGCCCCCGCCCAGCAGAGAAATATCCCGCGGCATATCTTAGGCCGCGCCGGACGGTGAAATGTCCTCGACCCAAGCCCCGCGATCCGGGGCGGGCGAACCCGCTGCCGCTGCCGGAGCTCCCGATGTCGGCATCCACGCGGCCCGAGCCTAAGGCGAGTCGCAGCCGCTCCCGCAGCCTCCGAAGACGGCCGGCTCCGGTGATGGTAAGTCCGATCCGCGGGCTCTGCGAACCAGAGCCCTGGAGGCCGACAGCTCCAGGAGTTGGGCCGATGGTAGGCCGCAGCAGGAACGGAGACACCACCCAGAAAACAAAGGTCGGGTCTCCGTTCGGAAGGGACACATATTTACAATGTTACAGTTCCCCCCCTCCCCCCCACATACACACATAGTACACAAACACAAAAACACCACATCACAACTACAATTAAGACAAAAAAAACAACAAAAACACAAAGACAAATGGACCGCAGGTGAGCCGCAGCTGCTAGGGCAGCGCCGCCATTTTGGTCACTGAAGATAGACACAACGGGTTAGGCAGCATCACTGGGAGAAAAAGGATGGATGACGTTTCGGGCCAGGGCCCTTCTTCAGACTCTAAACCTACAAACCTGCATGTCTTTGGGACGTAGGAGGAAGGGGAAGCACCCTGAGGAAACCCACGTTCTCCTTGTGACATCCACATAGTCAGAGGGAGAACATGCAAATTCCACACAGTCAGCACCTGAGGTCAGGATCGAACCCGGGTCTCCAGAGCTGAGATAGCAGCTCTACTATTGTGCCACTGCTACCCCTGCGAAGTGAGGTGACATCCATCTCTACACTCTCCCTCCAACACTTCCCCGTGCGAGTGTGCGGACGCCACACGACTTTTTGCACGTCGTTGATATTGGTGAATATCATTAATATTCATACTGGCATGAATCTTATTGATTGTAAGCCAATAAAGAGTTAAAAAATATTCATCTTTAGCTGGCTCAAGAAAACTTCATTTGTAGCACTGTAGCACAGCTGGTAGATCTGCCTCGCAGCCACCAAAGACTGGTTTGATCCTGACTCTCTGTGGAGCTTGCCCTGTGACCGTGTGGGTTTCCTCCGGGTGCTCTGGTTTCCTCCCACATTCCCGAAGATCTGCGGGTTTGTAGGTTAATTGGCCCTCTGAATTGCCCCTCATGTGTAGGGAGTGGATGAGGAAGTGGGACAACATAGAACAGGTGATCAATGGTTGGTGTGTACTCAAATGACTGAAGGGTCTGTTTCCATGCTGGATCTTCAATCAAGGATGTTGTTCCTTAAACTGACTTTGCATTAATTTCCACTTGCTACATAGAGTCATACAGCCCTTCAGCCCAACTTGCCCACGCCGACCAACATGCTCCATCTACACTAGTCCCACCTGCTTGCATTTGCCCATTTCTTCCAAACCTATCCTATCCATGTACTTGTCCAAATGTTATTTTAAACACTATTATAGCACCTGCTTCAACTACCTCCTCTGGCAGCTCATTCCATATACCCACCACTCTTTTTGTAAAACAAAAAATCTGACATGACTCCCTAAACTGCAAATCTGACCACCTGGGGAAAGTACAAGTATTTGGATCTGTTAACTTTACAATTGTACTGTCAATCCACCTCATCAAGAACAACAGTCCCAAACTGATCCTGAGGAGCACCATGCTATCCTCCACTCTGGTACAACAGCACAAAATACCCTCAGTATTTTACCCTGATGTTGGTTGCCCATATACATTTGTATGTGAAGGTATGTTATGAGGAGGTAGGGCTCTTGGGGTAATGAGGAACAAAGTGACCTTACAACATCATTGATTGAAAGATCCAGCATGGAAACAGACCCTTCGGCCATTTGAGTACACACCAACCATTGATCACCTGAATGTAAGAATGTATTTGTCATATGAACCAGAGGAATGACTTTCGTACTTGGTGTAACTTTACAGACACACAGGTCGTACAACTCCAAGGATTTTAGAAGGTGGCAGTACAGGTATAGGATGTGGTGAAGAAGACACACATGATAGTAGCCATCATTAGCTGGGGCATTTGATATGGGAGCAAAAAACACAGTACAAAAGAATCAGGCAGCATCTGTGAAGAGAATGGCCAGGAGACCTTTTGGGTCTGGACCCTTCGTCAAACCATTCCCTCCATAGATGCTGCCTGAACTGCTGAGTTCTCTCCAGTGATTTGTGTTTTTTTTAAATCAAGATTCCAGCATGTCTAGTTTCATGTGTCTTCATTGTATGTATGAGCAAGAGCATTGTGGTCTAACTTGATAAAGCATTACGCCACAACTGGTGCTATGTACAGATCTATTTGTTGCACTTCTAAAAGGGAATGATTACCTCTCATTGGAGAGAGTGCAAATTAAATTCAGTAACATGTTGGCTGAGATGGAGCATTTCAGTTATGCGCAGACTAGGCGGAGAATGGTGCAGCGGTAGAGTTGCTTCCTTAAAGCATCAGAGTGTCTGGTTTGATCCTGACTATGTGCTGTCTGTGCAGGTTTTGCACGTTTTCCCTGTGACCGCATGGGCTTTCTCGGAGTGCTCTGGTTTCTTCTTGCATTCCAAAGATGTACATGTTTGTAGGTTACGGGTCGAGACTCTTCCCAACCCAAAACGTCACCCAATCCTTCTCTCCAGATATGCTGCCTGTCCCGCTGACTTACCACAACATTTTGTGTCTACCTTCGATTTAAACCAGCATCTGCAGTTCCTTAATGATCAGAGAGTGGTGAAGGTGTGGAATTCTCTGCCTCAGAAGGCAGTGGAGGCCAGTTCGTTGGATGCTTTCAAGAGAGAGCTGGATAGAGCTCTTAAGGATAGCGGAGTGAGGGGGTATGGGGAGAAGGCAGGAACGGGGTACTGATTGAGAGTGATCAGCCATGATCGCATTGAATGGCGGTGCTGGCTCGAAGGGCTGAATGGCCTACTCCTGCACCTATTGTTTATTAAACCAGCATCTGCAGTTCTTTCTTACACAAGTTTGTAGGTTAATTGGCTTCTGTAAATTGTCCCTCGTGTGGGATAGAACTACTGTGTGGGTGATCGCTTGTCGGCACAACTTCGGTGGGCCAAAGGGCCTTTTTTCCTATCATGCCTCTAAATATGCTGTGGTTCACTTCTGTGGAGAGGAGGGAGCTGAGGAGAGACCAGATTAACAAAATTAAGTAGGGTATGGACAGGGAAGATTCGTAGAAAATCTTCTCAGTAGCACAGCCATTTAAAACTAGAGGATATCAGTTTAGGGGGATCTGAGAAAGAACATTTTCACCCATGGGGTGGTTCAAACCTGGATGGTGGACAAAGGAGGTATCTAGACAGGCACTTCAATCATCAAGACATTGAAGGCTGCAGACTAAGTGCCGGTAAAGGGGATTAAGATAAATGATTGGCACAGGCGTGGTGGGCCAAAAGGCCTGTTTCTGTGGTATATGACTTGCATGATCTATTTGTGAC
This sequence comes from Rhinoraja longicauda, assembly GCF_053455715.1. NCBI lineage: Eukaryota > Metazoa > Chordata > Chondrichthyes > Rajiformes > Arhynchobatidae > Rhinoraja > Rhinoraja longicauda. Next base: position 70,685,766 of record NC_135956.1, read on the forward strand.
ACTTGTTCAGCTCAATAACTTGCTGCCTGTTACTGCCTCTGCAGGTCATGGGTACAAATTCTGGTTTTCTTTCCTGAATTCTCTGTATATTCAAAATCTCCTCCACTCCTCTGGAATAAATTTTTCATCTGAGTAAATCATGGACAGTAGCTATCATAATGTCTGTCTCATCATGAGGAATTTGGCAGTTTAAACCGAATGAATAACTTGAACCAACACAGGAGACAAAACAGGAATTCAGTAGAGGAACAAATTTGGGGGAAATCACCTCTGTAAATATAGACTCTTCAGACAGCATCTCAGAATGGCACACCGCACGAACAGCTTGACTCAATGCAGTTAACATTTCTTTTAACAAGAATAACAACCACCTGAGTCAGATGTGGGGAGTTTTAGGCCTATTAGGCTTGCTAAACATACTGAGTAACATGCAACCTTAATGATCATTTTCTGAGATAATCTTATCGATTTCTGTTATAATAAGAGTTTCTAAACATAGAAGGAGATTCATTGCACTGCACCTTTTGCAAGATTAGTTTAGAGTTACAGCGCGGAAACAGGCCTCTTCGGCCCACCGAGTCCACGTCGACCACGATCACCCTGTACACAAGCACATTTCCACACACTAGGGGCAATTTACAATCTTTGCCAAAGCCAATTAACCTACAAACCTGTACGTTTTTGGAACATGAGAAGAAACTAGAGCACCCAGGGAAACCCCCACGCAGCCATGGGGAGAACGTGCAAACTCTGCACAGACAGCACCCGTGGTCAGGATCGAACCCGGGACTCTGGCGCTGTAAGGCAGCGACTCTGCGGCGCCACTGGCTAGCTCTTTCCACTTGATTTTTTTTTTTTTTGTGTGTGCCTTTATAGAATTATGAAGGGCATTGCACCAAACAAACCATTTACCCAGGCCAGTTGTTTGAACAAGGTGGCATATTCGAAATGATGGAACAACTCGGCTGATCATGCCTCTAATCACGGTTATGAATTCCCCCTCAAGATACCGAGAGAAGGGGGAGGGATGAGTAGAAGCAAGGAAATGTCATGATAAGGTGGACACTCGGAGAGATTGAATGAGACAAACCGCACTGATGCTGGAGAGAGTGTGGGAAAACTTGTTAATCACTGACGATCTTTCTGTCGGAGGGGTTTAAGTTTAGGTTTATTACTGTCACATGTACCAAGGTGCAGTGAAAAGATTTTGTTTGCATGCTATCCAATCAAATTAGCTGCTCATACATAGTCTTACAGAGTGGAAACAGGCCCTTCGGCCCAACTTGCCCACATCGGCCAACATGTCCCATCTACACTTGTCCCACCTGCCTGCGTCTGACCTATATCCCTTTAAGCCTCTCCTATCCATATACCTGCCAAAATGTTTCTTGCATGTTGTGATAGTCCCTGCCTCCACTACCCCTTCACCATAAACCCATGTCCTCTGATTCTTGATTCCCCTCGTCTGGGCAAGTGCGTTTATGCAATCTATTCCTCTCATGATTTTATACACCTCTGTAAGATCACCCCTACACGTATACTATACCAATAATCAAGACAAACTCAGGTGCAAGTAAAATAGTGAGAGCAAAGGGGAAGATGGTGCTAGATTTACAACTGGAAAAGAGATTTAAGAGCAGGGCGATTAGATCGGATGCTACAATTTTTAAATTTCCACCCTTCCTTTGATCATCCCACTATCTTTTGAAAATAGGGAGATGTGTATGTTGTTTATAATGGGGGTTTTTTGGTTCATTCACAGGTGCTTGGGAAACCAAAATCAGTAGCCGGGGAAAGCGGCAACAGCGCAGACGTGATAAAGGAATAAATGAAACTTCCTCCATAGATTCCAGTCTCCCAGCAGGTGGAATGGAAGTGATCTCTGCTCAGCAGCACACGGTGGTCTCATCTGGGCTAGCTCCTCGCAAGACCAAAGCAGTCGAATCAGCAGGTTGGTCATTAATGGAAGGATTTGATGAAGATAAACAATGATCTGATGCAGGAAATTGTACCATTATAAGAAGAGGTAGATGTTTTCGTCTGAAGATGGGTCCTGACCCAAAAGGTCACCCATCTATCTTCTCCAAGGATGCTACCTGACCCCCTGAGTTACTCCGGCACTTTGTGTCCTTTTGTGTAAACCAGCATCTGCAGTTCTTTGTTTCTGCTTCTAGATATTTTTAAATTCGGATCTTTGCTGCTGTATGAAAAACATTTTGAAACTAGACTGCTCCCATAAAGAAATATTTGTGTAATTCTCGTCTTTTTTCTAATTTTGAATGCTAAATTTGTATTGAACATTATCGGAATGATGCCTGGGATAGGGGGTATTAGCTGCAGGGAGAGGTTGGACAGACTTAGATTGTTTTCTCTGGAATGGCATAGGTTGAGAGGGGAACCAGAGAAGTACATGGAATTATGAGAGGCACAGATAGGATAGACATTTGGAACCCTTTACCCAGGATGGAAGTATAAAATTCTAGAGGATATACCTTTACAGTTGGAGGGGCAAATTTTAAAGGAGAATGTACAGTTCAAGTTTTTTTTAAACAGTGGTGAGTGCCTGGAACATCATGATGCCTGGGGTGGTGGAGAAGGCTGTTCCGACAATGACATTTAAAAGACTTTTGGATAGACGTATGGATATGTAGAGAATGGAGGCTTATGGGTTATGACAGGCAGATAAGATTTGATCTAGGCATCATGCTTGGCGTAGACATCATGGGCTTAAGGGCCTGTTCCTGTGCTGTACTATTCACGTGTGCATCTGTGCTGTATATGCATTTTTATAATCATTTAACTTCGATTGGTGACGTTTTGGGTTTGGACCTTTAGGCCTGACCCAAAATGTCACCTATCCATTTTCTCCAGAGATGCGGCCCGGCCTGCTGAGTTACTCCCAACACTTTGTGTCTTTTGTAAATGTGATTGGTATTTAGTTTTAATGAGGCGTTCTTTTTCTCTTCAAAGTTGCCCCCGGGCCCGGTGAACAGCAAGCAGTGAACGGAGGAAGTTGGTGTGATATTCCAGTGAAACTGTCTGCTCAGATCAACGCAACCAAGGAAGACAAATGGCGGCAGATCCCTGCCTTGCCCAATGTTAAAAGGAGCCCAGATCAGCCTGCGTGGGGCCAGGAACGTGGCGATAGCAACACTGGAGCAAAGGATTGGAATGTACCCTTAGTCGACAAGGCTTGGAGTGAGCATGCACTTTTCCCCAGCATTGGTGAGTGTTCTTCAGTCTGGGTTCTCCTCAAAGATTGATTAAATGAAAGAAATGGAAATTATTTCGTAACTTGATGTAACTTGCATTTTCAAGATGACCCAAGGTAATTTAGAGTCAAAGAGCACGCAAACAGGCTCTTTGGTCCAACTGCCCATGCTGACCAAAATTATCCTTCTACGCTCATTCGTACCTGCCCGCATTTAGAGAAAATGTTTCAGGAATGTTTCCAATGTTGTAATGTGGGATTTCAGACTGCATTTTGTTCACAGCTCACTCCCAGATCTTGTCTCACTTTGTCTTATCGTGTGTTTTTTTTAAATGTCAACCTGATGCAGCATCATTTTGATAACTTTCAGGCAGTTTTTCAGAAAAATATTAAGATTGATGTTGAGCTAGTGGAGGCAAAAGGTAACAACCATAGATGTTGGGTAGCATCACAGCTCGGTTTGGGTGTAGCTCTGCCCACGACAACAAGAAATTGCAGAGAGTTGTAGATGTAGCCCAGTCCATCACCACCATCATTCCCCACCATTGACTCCATCAACACTTCATGATGCTTTAGAAAAGCAACCAACATTTTCTAAGACTTGTCCCACCCCAGTCATTCCTTCTCTGCACTTCCATCCAAAAGAAGATACAAAAGCTTGAAAGCGCGCACGTCCAGACTCAGGAACAGCTTTTTCCCGTCCGTTATCAGACTTTTGAACTGTTGTTCCATAAGCTAGGGTACTGTCCAATTCACCTCTACCCCATAATGGACATTGGACTTTGTCGAAGGTATCACAAAATGCTGGAGTAACTCAGCAGGTCAGGCAACATCTCTGGAGAGAAGGAATGGGTGACGTTTCGGGTCGAGGCCCTTCTTCAGACTGATGTCAGGGGGGGCGGGACAAAGAAAGGATAGAGGTGAAGACAGGAAGACAGTGGGAAAACTGGAAAGGGGGGGGAGAGAGGGACAGAGGAACTATCTAAAGTTGGAGAGAGTAGGAGGGCAGGAGGAATCAAGGGGAGTAGCGAGAGAGCATGCTGCTAAAATCTCGTCGGAGAGAGGAGGAGAACTTCTTCAAAGTAGACATACCTTGAGGAGAAATCGCAGTGGAGCGGCTGACATACCTTGAGGGACTGTCTGTCAAACTGAGGTGATACTATGCTGAGAACTATATTCTGCACTCAGTGTACATGCCAATAATTAACCTGAACCAAATGTTCAGCACTGAACTGGCCTTTCAGCCCTCTGTGGGCCTACTTACAGTAATCCTACATTAATGTCATTTTGTTCTCCCTATATTTCCAAGATCTCCCTTCAGATTCTCCCATTCACCTACACACTAAGGACAGTTTGCAGTCCAATTAACTTACCAACCTGCATGTCTTTGAGATGTAGGGAAGGATACTGGGACACCCAGGGAAAGCCAGCAGTCATGGGGAGAAAGTGATCCTGGGGTCAGGATTGAACCTGGGTTTAGTTTAGAGATACAACGCGGAAACCGGCCCTTCGGCCCAGAGTCCACGCCGACCAGCAATCCCTGCACACTAAAACTATCCAACACACACTGGGGACAATTTTACCAAAGCCAATCAGCCGACAAAGCTGTACACCTTTTGAGTGTGGGAGGAAGTTGTGAGCCAGCAGCTCTACTGGCTACTGACACTGTGTCACCCTGCTTGTGTTCATGAGTTTATAAATCTCAATGGGGATAATAATGGGATACCAATGTCCCAGAATAACCTTTGAGCGAGTGACTGGAGATAATTATGCGGTTGAATGTATAGTTCAAAATGAAAATGAGTTCTGGTTTTTCTATGGTGCCATGTGTTGGCAGGAAAAAGATTCTTGTTGGAGATCACGAGATTGGAACAGCCACACTATCACAGACTGTCTGGCACTGCTCTCTGTTTGACGCACTTTCAGATATTTAACATTCAATTACTGCGGTTTTTAAAAGTGATGTTCTCTTAAAGACACACCTGAGTTCGTTTCTGTGACGTCTAACTGCAAGATCTTTCTATCTTAGTAGAAACTCTGCTTTTGTTTGGCCATTAGTTACCAAAATAATCCTCTGAACAATGAGCAGAATAATTAACTGAAAGGCCATTAAATAATAGAATAAATAAGTGCTGATAATGAGACACAACGAACTGGAATCTTGAGCTAAACACAAGGATCTGGACCAACTCAGCAGGTTGGCAGCATCTCTGGAGGCAATAGATAGGTGACATCTCAGGTTGGGACCATTCTTCAGACTGTCTGAAGTTGGGTCCCGACACAACACTGCCTCCACAGATGCTGCTGAGTTAGTCCAGCACTAGTAATAAGGAAATCAGTGGTCCTATCAGGTCAGTGCTGGCTTTTTCATGCTAGTAATTCAATTATGTAGCTCGTGCTTCTAAACTTTTTATAGAGTCATAGTCTTACAGCGTGGAAACAGGCCCTTCCACCCAACTTGCCCACACCGGCCAACATGTCCCATCTACACTAGTCTAACCTGCCTGCGTTTGGCCCCTTATCTCTCTAAACCTGTCCTGTGCATGTACCTGTCCAAATGTTTCTTAAACGTTGCAATAATACCTGCCTCAGCTACCTCTTCTGGCAGCTCGTTCCATACACCCACCATCCTTTGTGTGAAAAAGTTACCCCTCGGGTTACTATTAAATCTTCCCTTCCTCCCCCCTCCCCACCTTAAACCTATGTCTTCTGTTTCTCAGTTGCCCTATTTTGGGCATGAGACTCTGTGCGTCTACCCAATCTATTCCTCTCATGGACTATATTTTCTCCACACTTATTGACCAATTCCCTTTTGAAGGCTGCCATTGAATCCATCACACTTGGACAAAGTGCATTCACGAGCACACCGGACGAGTTACTGAACAAGCAGATAGAGTTTTGTGCTTTTGGCCAAAGGGCCAAGTTTGAATTCAATGCAACAGTGGGAGAACTTAAATTGAAGTAATTAAGTCTGGGGGAAAAAACATGTTTTTGATAGCACTTGGCACAAAACTAGAGAACAGTCCTTAAAAAAAACACTATCCAGTGTACAAAAGTTCATCAGGGGAGATAACCTATTGTTCTTATCTGTGTGATCAATAAATATCAGCATTGCCAATGCCATCTACGTTCCATGTACGTACATTTGGGGGGGAAGAAACAAGAAGTAAAATTCTGAGTTCTAACGACTAATTGAACAAGTGGCCAGGGGTTTGGGTAATCATAAATCTTATGATTAGTTTTAATAGGCACTTGAGGGACAAATTTTTCACACAGAGTAGTGGGTGCATGGAATGAGATGCCAGTTAACATCTGTGTTACTCTTAACGATATAAAAGTTAAACTAAAAATGAAGCACAAAGTTCATGATTTTTGGATTTTGACCTGTTTAGTATCTCCAGCTGCTGATAGCTGAAAGTGCAGTTACGATGTTTAGTTTAGAGATATTGCGTGGAAATTGGCCAGACCAGCAATCACTATCACTATCCTACAGACTGGGGACAATTTACAATTAACCTACAAAACTACATCTTTGAAATGTGGGAGGAAACCGGAGCTCCCGGAGAAAACCCACGCCGTCACCGGGAGCACCCGTGGTCAGGATCGAACCCAGGTCTCTGGTGCTGTAAGGCAGCAACTCTACCGCTGTGCCACATGACAGCAGAGTTATGATGTGGACACTTTTTCCATGGATATGTATTCAATAGCAGTTTTCAATACAAGATGTAGCAAAGAATTATACTTATAGAGGATAACTCTTTCATATGTCTACCCTTGATTTGGGACTCTTGCCGTGCAATTTAAAAGAGCTCTTTTACGTAGATCTTTGCTCATCAGATACTGGCTTCCTTCAAAAGAAAGAATTGAAAAGAAAAAGGTTAGAAAATTGTAAAGAACCCTGGGTAATTTGAAGTAGGGTTTTTTTGTTGATCTTGTGATTTAAAAAAAAGTACTTCCAAGTTTACATTTGTTTGGTAGAAATAAAAGTTGGCAGGGGAACTATTTTTGTTTGAATTGTGTATGAAATAGAACCCTAATGACGTGTGAGGGTTTTAGAAGTTTTTTTAAATTGCTATGTAAATGAAAAGGGGGGTTACTGAAACAGTACACTTGACATTTGGACAGGTACATGGATAGGTACATGGATGGAAAGGTTCAGAGGGATATGGGCCAAACACAGGCAGGTGGGAGTAATGTAGATGGGACATCTAGGTTGGCATGGGCAAATTGGGGCACAGGACCTGTTTTCATGCACTATCACACTAACTATGACTCTCAAACATTAGGATAACGTCTGGGACTTCAGATTACAAAATGCGTACGAAGGAACTGCACGTGCTGGTTTATCTCTATCAATCTGAAGAAGGGTCTCGACCCGAAACGTCACCCATTCCTTCTCTCCTGAGATGCGGCCTGACCCGCTTAGTTACTCCAGCATTTTGTGTCTACCTTCGGTTTATACTACAAGTTCTACTGTTTGCATTCCTGTAACCCTGTCGTTAGCACATCTTCCCCAGCCAACAATGGGCCATTAAGGATTCCACCCTTCCTAAGGACATCTGTTGCTGGCCTTGTTTTGTTCTCGCCTCCAATTCTCTCTCCACCCCTGCCCCCGCCACCCATCTCTATCAGTCTGAAGAAGGGTTCTGACCCGAAACGTCACCTATTCCTTTGTCCAATAGACAATAGGTGCAGGAGTAGGCCATTCGGCCCTTCGAGCCAGCACCACCATTCAATGTGATCATGGCTGATCATTCTCAATCAGTACCCCGTTCCTGCCTTCTCCCCATACCCCCTGGCTCCGCTATCCTTAAGAGCTCTATCTAGCTCTCTTGAATGCATTCAGAGAATTGGCCTCCACTGCCTTTTGAGGCAGAGAATTCCACAGATTTACAACTCTCTGACTGAAAAAGTTTTTCCTCATCTCCTACCCCTTATTCTTAAACATATAATCTTATATGTTTCGATAAGATCCCCTCTCATCCTTCTAAATTCCAGTATATACAAGCCTAGTCGCTCCAGTCTTTCAACATATGACAGTCCCGCCATTCCGGGAATTAACCTAATAAACCTACGCTGCACGCCCTCAATAGCAAGAATATCCTTCCTCAAATTTGGAGACCACAACTGCACACAGTACTCCAAGTGCGGTCTCACTTGGGCCCTGTACAACTGCAGAAGGACCTCTTTGCTCCTATACTCAACTCCTCTTATGAAGGCCAACATTCCATTGGCTTTCTTCACTGCCTGCTGTACCTGCATTCTTCCTTTCCGTGACTGATACACTAGGACACCCAGATCTCGTTGTACGTCCCCTTTTCCTAACTTGACACCATTCAGACAATAATCTGCCTTCCTATTCTTACCACCAAAGTGGATAACCTCACACTTATCCACATTAAACTGCATCTGCCATGCATCCGCCCACTCACACAATCTGTCCAAGTCACCCTGCAACCTCATAGCATCTTCCTCACAGTTCACACTACCACCCAGCTTTGTATCATCTGCAAATTTGCTAATGGTACTTTTAATCCCTTCATCCAAGTCATTAATGTATATTGTAAATAGCTGCGGTCCCAGCACCGAGCCTTGCGGTACCCCACTAGTCACTGCCCGCCATTCTGAAAGGGACCCATTTATCCCCACTCTTTGCTTTCTGTCTGCCAAACCAATTTTCTATCCATGTCAGTACCCTACCCCCAATACCATGTGCTCTAATTTTGCGCACTAATCTCCAGAGATGCTGCCTGACCCGCTGAGTTACTCCAGCATGTGTCTAACTTCAGATTACAAGATGGGTTGCAGGATATTCTGAAGTTGCTATTTCCTTATTTAACATTGCCTTTGGCTTGAAAATAAACTCACATTAGAAGCTTAGTTCTGAAGTACCTAAATTTGAATACTTGTCTGTTTAGCTCTTTTAAGTTGGGAACATATTGAACTATTTGGTAACAGTTGTTGATAATTGGTTTTTTTCTCCAAATGAGCATAGATGACCTGTAGTTTCGGGTTTGTAACCAAATGGCCCTTAGCATGCTGTAAACGTTGCTCAGGCTTCCTATTGATGCTCAGCAAGACCAGTCAAGATAATTTGCCAGCTGCCTGCATGTGGAATGCAATTTAACTCATTATATCAGCAGTTTATGACCACTCAGAAGTTGTGTGTCGTTTTAGATGTTTTTTTAATTGATTTGTTGCAAAGCTTAGACAATTTCTCTGTCAAGATGGAAAGTTGGGACAGACTTGGATCGTTTTCTCTGAAACGGTTGAGGTTGAGCAGAGGCTGGATAAGTATATAAAATTATGCCAGGCATTGATAGGTTTGACAGTCAGAACCTTTTCTCAGGGTGGAGATGTCAAAGTCGAGAGGCCATAGCTTTAAGGTGAGAGGGGCAAAGTTTAAAGGAGATGTGCGAGGCAAGTTTTTTTTAATAGAGTGGCGTGGGTACATGGAAGGTGCTGCCGGGGGTGGTAGCGGAGGGAAATACCATAGTGGTGTTTTAAGAGGTTTTTGGATGGGTGCATGGTTATGAAGGGATATGGATCACTTGCAGGTAGATGTGATTAGTTTATCTTGGCATGGACATTGTGGGCTGAAGGGCCTGTCCTGTGCCGCCCTGTTCCGTGTGTCATACATGATCTTGCTTTTTAGTCTAATGTCTATTTCAGAGTTATTTTGTTTGTTATTTGTTCCCCTCTACTTCTCCATTAATAAGGTCCTTATTTGTTCTATTGGAACTAATGACTCGGGAAGACGACTGACATAATCAAAGACCTGTCCCACCCCGGCCATTCCTCCTCCTCCCTGCTCTCATCCGGCAGAAGGTTCAAAAGCTTGAAAGCATGCACTACCAGACTATGGACAGCTGCTTCCCCTCTGTTATCAGGCTTCTGATTCACTTCTACCCCATTGAGGGCATTGGATTTTATCTAAGGAACTGATGCACTACTATGCTGCAAACTATATTCTGCATTCAGTATCTTCCATCTTTGCTCTATCTGTTGTACCCGAGTTTGAACTGGTTATCTCTATGTATAGTATATCTGATCTGTAGACACGGGGGTGGTACAGTGGCGCAGTGGTGGAGTTCCTGCCGTACAGCACCAGAGGCTCGGGTTTGATCCTGACTACGTGTGCTGTCTGTGCAGAGTTTGTACCTTCTCCATGTTTTCAAATTGAAATTTGTCCCCAATGCGTCGGACAGTGCTCGTGTAAGGGGTGATCGCTGGTCAGCGTGGACTCTATGGGCTGAAGAGCCCGTTTACTTACTGTATCTCTAAAGTCTAAAGGAACTGCAGATGCTGGTTTATACCAAAGAGAGACACAAAGTACTGGAGTAACTCAGCGGGTCAAGCAACATTTCTGGGGGAAAAGGATGGATGACATTTTGGGTCGGGACTGCCTGAAAAAGGTTGTTTTGTCTAAATGGCATATATGATCTATTTGGAAAGCATACAAAACAAAGCTTTTTTCACTGGACATGACAGTAATAAACCTAAATCTAAATGAATCTGCATGGCTCAAGTTTCATCTTGGGATGATTCTATTCAAGTAAAGGTGTTATTTATTCACGTTCTTTCCTAAATAGACTTGATATACCTATTTTCTTCTTTTGCAGGTGCCTGGGCAGGAGTCAATGAAAGGATAAATTCCTCAGAGCCGAAACCATCTTTCTCTCGTGGGACAAAAGCCTCGGTGACCAGTAAATATTGTTTCCGTCTGTAACATTTAATCCACATGCTCTCGCGGAATCAGCTGTTTTGCCAAAGTAGAATTAGAAATATGTTGTGTTCAAGTTTAGTTTAGAGATACGGCGTGGAAGCAGGCCCTTTGGCCCACCAAAGTCCGCGCCAAATGACATACACTCATTCTAAACTACTCAGTAGGGACAATTTACAGAAGCCAATTAACTTACAAACCTGAACGTCTTGGAATGTGGGAGGAATCCGGAGCACCCAGAGAAACCCCACACGATCACAGAGAGAACGTACAAACTCTGAACAGACAGCACCTGTGGTCAGTATTGAGCCCAGGTCTCTGGTGCTGTAAGGCAGCAACTCTACCGCTGCGCCACTGTGCCGCCGCCATGGTATGTGATTACACAGTACAGCTGTGTGCGGTGGCGCTGCGGTAGAGTTGCTGTCTTACAGTACCAGGGGTCCAGGTTCGATCCTGACTACTGGTGCTATCTGTTTGGAGCTTGCATGTTCTCCCCGAGACCTGCGTGGGGATGCTCCAGTATCCTCCCACACACCAAAGATATCCAGGTTTGTCGGTTAATTGGCTTCAGTAAGTTGTAAAATTGTCCCAAGTGTGTGTCGGATAGTGCTAGTGTGCGGGGATTGCTGGTCGGCACGAACTCGGTGTGCTGAAGGGCCTGTTTCCCGGCTGTATCTCTAAACTAAAACTAAACTAAAGCTGTGTAGGGAAAAAAAATGCAGACGCTGGTTTAAATCGAAGGTAGACACAAAATGCTGGAGTAACTCAGCGGGTCAGGCAGCATCTCAGGAGAGAAGGAATGTAGGAAATTCAGAAGGGTCTTGAGCCGAAACGTCACCCATTCCTTCTCTCCTGAGATACTGCCTGACACGCTGAGTTACTCCAGCATGTTGTGTCTAAACTAAAGCTGGTCACTGCCTTGGAAATGTTCTCTTACTGACAATCACACCAAATACCCACTTATGTTCCCAAAGATTTGACCCAATCCCTCTTTTGTAGGACGTTGAGTACCTTCTCAAAAGATTCTCTGATTGCGGTTTAGAAATTCTGTATCAGCTGTTTAACTGGTTTGGTGCTGTGAGGCAGTGGCAGGGGAGAGCCGGGTTTGATTCTAACCGTGGGTGCTGTCTGTGTGGAGTTTCTTCCTGTTTCTTTAAAGAAATGTGCAGCAAAAGCAAAGCTAAGTAAATTGTTTACTGAAAATTAAACAGAAAAACCACAGATGCTAGAAATCTAAAACAGAAACTGTTGGAAATACTTAACAAGTTAGGCCACATCTGAGGAAAGAGAAACAGAGTTGAAATTGTTGTTTACACGCTGAATGACGTTGACCTATTTCTGTTTGTTTGTGTCTGCATTTGGAATAGAGAGAGGGAACAACAAACTGGTGGTATTTCTTTGCAATTGGTTGTTTGTCTGGAATAATGAGCCAAGTTTGTCTCGCAATGCTTTTTATTTGAAAAAAAATGTCTTCATCGTTCTCAGTCTTCCCGAAATGATGAGTTTGGTCAAATCTTGGCATTTAAAAAAAAAACCATGGCTGTTATTTCTAATTGAATCAAAGACTTCAGTACTGACTTAAACCCTTGAGGTTTCTGACTGATCTCCTGGGGCTGTCAACCACATTTTGTACATAAAGCTTTTATTTATAAAAGAAAAACGACAAAACTGTAATGGAGAGTGATTAAATGATGAATCAATAGCTATTCTTTGCTAAAATATTCTCAGCACTCCGCTGCGTATAACTTCATTCAACTTTGAGAAACACACAGCGGGCCAAGCAGATTTTCGATAGAGAAATACAAGGGACATTTACTATTTCAGGTCAGATCTTTGATCAGAAAGCAAACGCGAAATTCTGCAGAAATTGTACATCTGCAATAAAAATCCGACTTAATTGTGACTTGCAATGATAATTCTGTTTATCATGAGGGGAAATCTCATTGAAACCAACCAAACAATGAAAGGCCTAGACAGCGTGGATGTGGGGGAGGATGTTTCTAGTTGAGGGGGAGTTGAAGCCTCAGAATTAAAGGATGTATCTTCAAAATGGAGATTTCTTTAGCCAGAGGGTGGTGAATCTGGAATTCATTGGCATAGATGGTGGTGGAGGTCAAGTCATTGGGTATTTTTAAAGTGGAGATTGATAGGTTCTTGATTAGTAAGGGTGTCAAAGGTTACGGGGAGAAGGCAGGCGAATGGGGTTGAGAGGGAAAAATAGATAAGCCATTATTGAATGGTGGAACAGACGCAATGGGCTGAATGGCCTAATTCTACCCCCTTTGTTATATCTCATGATATGATTGATTCTGCACTGATCATTCTTAACCACCCACCATGCAATGTTTTAATTTTTTTGTCAATTATTAATTTGTTCACAAGTTAAATGCTGCACTTTGCCCGTTCTTTGCAAAAGAGAGGACTTTCACAAACTCTTTTTAGATGAAAAGGCCTTGTCATATTCTTGACTCTTGTTAAGTGATGAATGTCTCTTTTATATACAAACCATTTTTTTTAAGTGAAGCATTAGCAAACAAGTAGTTTTTTTGGTAAAGCAAATAAATTTTACCGATAAGGTAGATGATAAGAATCTTTGTCCCATGGTGAGGTTGAATAAGACACAAGGTGAGAGGAGGGGGACTGAGGGATCATTTTCACCCACAGTGCTTGGATTCTGAAATAAGTTGTATGCTGGGATGTGGAAAAGGCAGGCACTCTCACCTTTTCAAGTATGATGTAAACAATCTCATGAATCAACAACGTATAGAGGGATATAGACCAAATGCAGGTCTGTGATCAGCATGGACTTGGTCAGCCAAAGGTCCTGTTTCTCTGCAGTTCGATTCGGGAACACCATCCCGATTTTGCTGACCGAATGTCAGTTTCCTTGAAAGATCGGTCAGCAAAATCGGGATGGTGTTCTATCAATCTGAGTGGCTGTGTTATTTTGAAACATTTTGCTCATGTATAATTTCCTCATCTTTTCTAACAGGTGCCACCGGTGAACCAGCTGCCCAGCCAAGCACTACCGACCATCAATGGGATGCCAAACCTGCTCCCAACCCAATTGACGAAGCCTGGTCAGGGATAAGTATGTTGTGTTGGTTTAAAAAAAAAATTAAGCATGCTAGAGTTACATTTGTATGTCATTAAAGTGCATTTTGAACTATAAGAAGCAGTATATAAACTTGAACTAGTTTGATTAACTTGGAAGTGGGTTTTGAGGAGTATGCTGCTTTTATGAAGTTGAGGAGAGGAGAAAATGTTGGCGTAATTCTAGTTAGGATATGGGCCAAACGCAGGCAGGTGCGACAAGTGTAGATGGGGTATTTTGATCGGCATGGGCAAGTTGGGCCGATGGGCCTGTTTCCAGGCTGTATGGCCCTGACTCTGTGACTCTAATTAAAATTTCTCAATGGGAATATTTTCATTGAGTTTTTGGAATGTCATGCAGAAATGTTACAGCAGGAGCCTCCGCTGAAAGTGAATGTAATGTTTGTATTTTCTGAGTATAGAAGGCCATTACCCCTGACACCCGTACTAATCAAGAATCTGTCAATCTCTGCCTTAAAAATATCTATTGACGGCCTCCAGTCATCTGTGGCAATAAATTCCACGATTCAGCACCCTCTGTATAAAGAAATTTAGACAGATGGGCCAAACATTTGATGGGCCGATTGGCCTAATTCTGCTCCTAGAACGTATGAACTGCAAGATATTTTGACAGGCGACGGCATATCTTCAGGCAGCGGTTTGAGGGCATATCAAGACCTAAGTCTCCCCTCGCGTGATTCTATTAAACCATAATAGCAAGTTGCAGTTCTAATTGCTGTTTTCCCCAGCGTGGTTATAAATTGTTGTTTACTGGTAATAGAATTCCCCCTGGTATTTATTTTAGGGACTTAGTCTTCAGTCCTCTACAGTATTAACTCTAAAATTGATGCAGCTGAATACAATAAATATTGCCAGTCTTGGTCCCATCTGCACCTTTTTTTTTGAGCTTCTTCGCCCCTCTCACCATAATCGATCTGAAAAATGGTCCCAACCCAAAAGGTCGCCTATCCATTCCCTCCACAGATGCTGCCTGGCCCATGAAGTTACTCCAGCACTTTGTGAATTCTATTTGTAAATCAGCATCTGCAGTTCCTTGTGTCTCTTACTTTGCCTTTAGTTTGTCTTTCTATTTGTATTTCTTTTTTTAAGTTGTAAACCCTTTGAAATGAATGAGACCATTAAAAATATATTTATTTTATATGGAGACCTTCAGAGAGCTTTCTGCCTGTACTGCAATTGGTTTTCATTCTTACTCTTGCCTTTCCTTCTGTCTTTGAATGGTTTCCTTCGCTAACCATTAATTAATGTGTAGAAACAAAAAACTGCAGATGCTAGTTTATACCAAAGGTGGACACTAAGTGCTGGAGCAACTCAGCGGGTCAGGTGGCATCTCTGGAGACGTTACGGGTCGGGACGTTTCTTTCGGCTGGAGGTGGGGGGTGGGTGTAAAGACTGAAAGGAAGGCAGGCTCTGCCCAACGTCACCTGTGGCTGGCCCTGATTAGTGCTGGTCTTTTCCTGTCTCCAGCTCTTCTTTCCCCACTCCCTACTTTCAGGCTGAAGAAGGGTCCCGTCCCAAAATGTCACGCATCCTTTTTCTCCAGATATGCTGCCTGATTGACTGAGTTACTCCAGCACATTGTGTCTATCTATAGCATGATCAGTCTCTCCAAATCTAGCCCTTCTAGTAGGTTGTTTCTCTTTTAAAACTCAATAAGAAAGAAATGGAAGGAATCAGCATTAGCAGTGTTTTCGTTCATCCATTAGTTTCAGGGTGAATGCACAGAGTCTTTTACCCAGGGTAAGGGAATCAAGAACCAGAGGACTTTGTTGGAGGTTAAGCCACAAACCTTGTGCCTAACGTTAAATTTATGATATCCAAGCTGGAATATTTAGTACTGAACATTTGTATATAGAGTAATTGCAATGTATATTGTTTCAACTTTTGAACTCAAACAGCTCTGTCCTTAAAGAATCTTGCACTTTAAATAGAGGCATACAGCAGGGAAAGAGGCACTTTGGCTCGACTTGTCCATGCCGACCAAGATGCCCCACCGCAGCTAGTCCCATCTGCTTGCATTTGGCCCATATCGCTCTAAACCTTTCCTATCCACCGATCTGTCCAAGGGTATTTTAAATGCTGTTACAGTATCTGCTTCAAATACCTCCCCCGCTAACAAAGAAACAAAGTGCTGGAGTAACTCAGCGAGTTGGGAAGCATCTCTACTTGACCCATTGAGTTACACCAGTGCTCTTTTTTTTTTTTTTGCAAACCAGTATCTACTGTTCCTTATATCTACCTCTTGTTTCAAATACCCAACACCCTCTGAATGGAAAAAAGATGCCCCTTAGGCTCCTTTTAAATCTTTCCCCTCGTACCTTAAACCTATGTTCTCTGGTTCTTGAGTTCCCCTACCCTGGGTAAAAGACTGCGCATTCTCCCTGCTTTTGCTGATCAAAGCTGTTTATGTCTATTCTCCATTGCGCAACCTCAACAGAAATGAAAGCTGATTTGACTTTAGACTTTAGAGATACAGCGTGGAAACAAGCCCTTCGAACCACCGAGACCGTGCCAACCACGACCACCCTATACACTAGCACAAGGGACTATTTACAATTTTTACAGAAGCCAATTAACCTACAAACCTAGAGGTCTTTGGAGTGTGGGAGGAAACCGGAGCACCCGGAGAAAACCCACGCAGCCACAGGGAGAACGAACAAACTTCGCACAGACAGCATTCTTTTGTCAGGATCCAACCTAGGTCTCTGGCGCTGTAAGCAACTCTATTGCTGCACTACTTTGCCGCCATACACTTGTTCAGATTGATTGGATCTCTTATCCTGTCTTCCATCTTCCAGACGGGATTTCGACCGCCGACCCGACCTCCGACTGGAACGCTCCGACTGAGGAGTGGGGTAACTGGACCGCGGAGGAGCCTGCCGCAGCCGTGCCGCCCGACGAGACCGTTCCAGAGGCTCAGAAGGTTAGTAACCTTGGGCACTCTTGCCGAGCTCCCCTTCCAAGACCTTCAGCTCGTCAGTGGGGATCTCTGTTGCCAAAGGGTATTATGTGCTGTTTGTGTAGTTAACATCAGTGCTAACATTGTGGGAGAGTCGAGGACCAGAGGGCATAGCCTGAGAATAAAAAGGATGTACCTTTAGAAATGAGATGAGGAGGAATTTGTTTAGCCAGAGGGTGAATCTATGGAATTAATTGCTACAGATAGGAAAAGATAGATCAGTCATGTTTGAATGGCGGTGTAGACTTGATTGGCTGAATGGCCTAATTCTGCTCATATGTCCTATAAAACAATGGTGATTTCAACAGAGGCCGCATGATCTTTGAACACCGTGTTTTTGCCTACGTGATGCAGGTTACATTAATTGCTCCAACATCATTTAAAAGACGTTTGGACTGGTACATGGATAGGAAAGGTTTAGAGGGAGATTGGCCAAGCAAGAACCCGAGGACATAGGTTAAGGAAAGATTTAATAGGAAACGGAAGGGCAACTTTTTCAGAGGGCGATGAGTATATGGAACGAGCTGCCACAGGAGGTAGTTGAGGCAGGTACTCTCACAACATTGAAAAGGCATTTGGATGCAGGTATGCAGATAGGAACGGTTTAGAGGGATATGGGCCAAATGTGGGGAGGTGGACTTGTTGGGCCAAAGGGTCTACTTCCATGCAGAAGAAAGAATGTATAACAATTACATGCATCGTGAGTATTGGAAAAACCTCACACTTACACATGTTCTATTTTTAAGCAATGCTGTTGAGAAATAACTTTGATCACAGGGAGCTGTCGCACCTAAATACTTTGAAAATTGTTATACATTCTTTCTTCTGCACTTATTTATGAATTAATGCAGTTTAACACTGGAGTGCAGATTCATAAGAATATTTTGGTTGTGATTTTCTTTAAATTTGCAGTTTTAATGCTCGTTTTTACCAGCAAGGAGTAAAATGATCAAACATAAAGGGTGATTTGTGTTTCTCTTTCTGGTGCCTAATTAGGCACCGATTTAACATGTACAATCTGCTGATTGGGGTGGGATAATGTGAAGCAGATGGGGAGGGACGTGGAAGCAAGACTGGGAAAGGGATATATAACAGAATTCATGCAGTGAGAAGGAAATGAGTTGGAAGGGGGAAGGTGTATGAAATTGTGGAGGATAGGCAAAAGTACGTGCAGAAATGCGATGAACAGAAGGTGTGGTAAACCACAGCATTGATGCATCTAACCTGCCTGTAAAGCTGCAACCAGTAAGGATTTCATTATTCTGGCTCATATCTGGTGCATATAACTCTTAAAGTACAAGACTACAAAGCCATTGGCTGGTGCTCCCGAGGGATGAGTACAACATCTTCTCCCCTCCATCCCACCCCCACCACCCCTTAAGGCATATCATATCATATCATATATATACAGCCGGAAACAGGCCTTTTCGGCCCACCAAGTCCGTGCCGCCCAGTGATCCCCGTACATTAACACTATCCTACACCCACTAGGGACAATTTTTACATTTACCCAGCCAATTAACCTAAATACCTGTACGTCTTTGGAGTGTGGGAGGAAACCGAAGATCTCGGAGAAAACCCACGCAGGTCACGGGGAGAACGTACAAACTCCTTACAGTGCAGCACCCGTAGTCAGGATCGAACCTGAGTCTCCGGCGCTGCATTCGCTGTAAAGCAGCAACTCTACCGCTGCGCTACCGTGCCGCCTTAAATATCTAAAATATTTAAATTTAGTTTAGCTTAGAGATACAAGCTTAGAGAGAAGTGGAAACAGCCCGTTCAGCCCACTGAGTCCACACCAACCATCGATCACCCATTCACAGTAGTTTTGTGTTTTCCCACGTTCTCATCCATTCCCTACACGCTCGGGTCAATTTACAGAGGCCAATTAACCTGCACGTCTTTGGGATGTGGGAGGAAATTAGAGCACCGGGAAGAAATTTTGGGAGGTCGAAAATAAGGACGAAAAGTACAATTAATGGCAACATGCTTAACTGCGTTGATGTACAGAGGGATCTTGGGGTCCAAGTCCATAACTTCCTGAATGTACTTAGAGTGGTAAAGAAAGCTTAATGTTTGCTTCCCTTTATTGGGTAGGGGATTGAGAGTAAGAGTCAGGAAGTCACGCAGTTTTATAGGACTTTGGTTAGGCCACATGTGGAGTATTACGTGCAGTTCTGCTCGCCCCAATACACGAAGGATGTGAACGCTTTTGCGGGGGTGCAGCGAAGACATTGGAATGATGCGTGGATTAGAGTGTATTAGCTATAGGGTGAGGTTGGACAGACTTAAATTGTGTTCTCTGGAATACTGGAGATTGAAGGGCTGTGGGAAGATATGATAGAAGTATATAAAATTATGAGAGGCATAGATAGGGTAGGCAGTCGGAACCTTTTCCCCCAGAATGGCAATATTAAATACTAGAGCACTTAGCTTTGAGGCGAGAGCGACAAAGTTGAAAGGCAATATGTGGGGCGTGTTTTTTACAGAGGGTGGTTTGTTCCTGAAATCCACTGCATGGGGTGGTAGCGGAGGCTGATATGATAGTGGCATTTAGTAGACTTTTGGATAGGCACATGGATATGCGGGGAATTGAGGAATTATGGATTATGTGCAGGAAGAGAGGAGTTGATCTTGGCATTGTGTTCAGGACAGACATTGTGGGCAAAAGGGCCTGTCCTGTGCTGTAGTGTTCTATGTCCGCTGCCCCCCACTGAAGAAATGAGCCAAGCCGAGAAATCTCTGGTCGTTGGGACAAAATAACTTTCTGGAATCTTGCCACAAAAATCACCAATACTCCTTTCAATTCTCAAGCCGAGTCGCACTGAAATGGCGGGGTTGTCGTGTTTGCAGCTGTGCCATGTGTTAACTCGGAATTCCCAGCTGCGTCAACGTCTATTTTTGGAGCAAAACCCCGTTCTCCCGAGAAGCTGCCACGTTTCGAGCATCTTGCAGCTTATCGGAGCTGACAACATCCCCACTCTCTCCTGCCCTGGGCTTTATTTTCAGATGGCTTGTAGGCCATTTGAACAGATTCCTAGCATTGAAGGATCATGATTAATATAACTACTTGTTCCATCTGCACAAGTGAGTACACTTATGTAACAAATTGTTTTGGGAGTTTGTTAATTTGTCTAGGGGATTAAAAATTCTACAGCTACCCAAGCTTTTAGCTTTTAGCTTAATTTAGAGATATAGCATGAAAACAGGCTCTTCAGCCTACCGAGTCCATGATCCATCGATCACCCGTTCACACTTAACTGACTGGATTGGCAGTATAATTGTGAAGTTAGCCAAATACTTGAACTTTCCTCAGGTGGCCAAATTTGCAGTATAGGTTGAGTTGAGTGTAGTTTATTGTCGTGTAGTACAGTGAAAAGCTTTTGTTGCTTGCTAACCAGTCAGCAGAAAGACAATACTTGATTACAATTGAGCCATGCACAGTGTGCAGATACATGTTAAAGGGAATAATGTGAATAACGTTTAGTGCAGGATAAAGCCAGTAAAGTCTGATCAAAGATAGCCCGTGGGTCTCCAATGAGGTAGATAGTAGATCAGGAATGCTCTCCAGTTGTGGTCGGTTGGTTCAATTGCCTGATAACAGCTGGGAAGAAACTCCCTGAATCAGGACGTGTGCATTTTCTATACCTTTTGCCAGAGGAGGGAAGAGGGGGTGGCCTGGGTGCGACTCATCCTGGATTATGCTGCTGGCCTTGTCATGTAGCAGGTGGAAATTAATGCAAAGATAGTTTAAGAAACTTTGTTGATTGAATTAATGGAAAGATACAGAATGGAGAAAGGCTGTTTCGGCCCACCGAGTCCACGCCAACCATCGATTCCCAGTCTGACCTTTCTGTCATGGGCCTCCTCTAGTGCCATAGTGAGGCCCACCGGAAATTGGAGGAACAGCACCTCATATTTCGCCTGGGCAGCTTGCAGCCCAGTGGTATGACCATCGACTTCTCAAACTTTAGATAGTTCCTCTGTCCCTCTCTTCCCCTCCCCCTTCCCAGATCTCCCTCTATCTTCCTGTCTCCACCTATATCCTTCCTTTGTCCCGCCCCCCTGACATCAGTTTGAAGAAGGGTCTCGACCCGAAACGTCACCCATTCCGTCTCTCCTGAGATGCTGCCTGACCTGCTGAGTTACTCCAGCATTTTGTGAATAAAAACCCGTGCACACTAGTGCGATGTTATCCCCCTTTCACATCCACTCCCTACACACTGCTGGCAATTTACAGAGGACCGATTAACCTACAAACCCGAATGTCTTTGGGATGTGGGAGGAAACCCACAGTCACAGGGAGAACGTGCAAATTCCATACAGACAGCACCCAAGCTTAGAACCTAATCCGGGTCTCATTCGCCGTGAGGCAGCAGCTCTACCGGTGCACCACTGTGTGCCTGACGTTTTACTTCAACGTGGTAAGCTGGGAAATATAAACGGACAATAAAATGATATTAAGGAGGATCATGAACAAAGTGTGTAAAATCATGAGACAAATAGACCGGGTGGACGCACAGTCTCCTGCCCAGAGTAGGGGAATCAAGAACCAGGGGACATAGGTTTACGGTGAAGGGGGAAAGATTTAATAAGAATCTGAGGGGGTAACTTTTTCACACAAAGGGTGGTGGGCGTATGGAACGAGCTGCCAGAGGAGGTAGTTGAGGCAGGTATTATTGCAACGTTTAAGAAACAATTAGACAGGTAGAAGGATATGGGCCAAAGGCAGGCAGGCGGAACTAGTGTAGATGGGACATGTGGGCAAGTTGAGCCGAAGGGCCCGTTTCCACTGTGACTAAGTGGACCAGCTGAAATCGTGTTGGTATTGCACGAACCACAAGCCTTCGGAAAGCCTGATGTAGTTCTATCCCACAGATGTTTTCATATTTACAATATTTAATTTTCTCTGCTGGGGGTTGCTATTTAGGGTTCTTGTGTTCACTGGGGAGCCACTCAGCTGTCAAGCAGTGGGGCCGACTGATGATAGCACTGCAGGAGTAATGTGAATCAGTGTCCCCAGTGGTTCAGTGCCATACAGGAGAAATGTGGATTACGTTGAACATCGAACAGTGCAGCACAGGAACAGGCCCTTCAGCCCACAAGAGTCCATGCTGAATATGCAGGTTAAACTAATCTCTGCCTGCACGTGATCCATATCCGTCTATTCTCTGCAAATCCGTGTGCCTATCTAAAAGCCTCTTAAATGCTACTAATGTATCTGTATCCACCATCACCCCCGGAAACGTATTCCAGGCACTCACTGTGTATATGTTTAAAAAACTTGCTCCACGCACCTCTTTAAAACTTTCCTCTTAAAGCTCTGCCCTCTGGTCTTTGACATTGGGCAGCATGGTGGTTGTTGTCTACATAGACTTTAGCGAGGCCTTTGTCAAGGTCTCACAAGGTACGCTGGTCCAGAGGTGAGATCACATCGGATCCAGGGTGAGCTTTTAGTTGCTGAGCAGCTGTGGTGTCCAAGTTTGATGGCCAGATCCCAGCTAGCTTCCAGTGTAAAGAAACAATAATTTTCCATGGCTCGAAGTTGAGATGTTGTAGCTCTGAAACCGTGAAGATAGCAGGAGGTTAAATTGCAAAAGGATGGGTGATGTTTCTGGTTGGGACCCTTTTTCAGTCTGCATAAGGGTCCCGACCCAAAACATCAACCATCCTTTTTCTCCAGACAGACAGAGAGAGATGCTGCCTGTCCCTCTGAGTTACTCCAGCACTTTGTGTCTATCTTCGGTATAAACCAGCATCTGCGGCTCCTTGTTTCTACGTTAAATTGCAAAAGTCCACTTCCACCAGCGGCACATGCCTGCCTTCCATCCCGAATATAAAACACCCTGCAGTTATTTGTCAAGGCCACTCCCAATACCTGCCAAACCCACAATCTCGACTAACCAGAACAACTACGGCAACGAGCACACAGGAGCACCTTCCCCTGCAGGCTTCGTCTCAGCCTACCACTTAGCACAACCCTCTGTAACTGGCTCCTCAACTAACTTCTTGACCCACGAAACACAATAGGTAAGCATAGGTGATCAAACATCCTCCTTGTTTCTCGTCTGGCGGCGCTGCGCAGCAGCTGCGGCTCACCTGCAGTCCGTTTGTCTGTTTGTTTTTTGTTTTTTTTTGTCTTAATTGTAAGTGTTGGATGGGATGTTGTCTTTTTTGTGGTTATGTATTATGTGTGGGGAGGGGGGGGGAACTATAAAAATTGTCTCTTCCGAACGGAGACGCAACCTTTTTTCTGGGTCGTGTCTCCGTTCACGCTGTGGCTTACCATCGGCCTGGAGCTGGCGGCCTTCAGCTGGGACCACCTGGGGCTCTGGTTTGCGGAGCTCGCGGACTGTACTCACCACCTGCGGAGCTGGCTGTCTTCGGAGGCTGTGGTGGCGCTGTGAGTGCGGCTGCGACTCGCCCTCGGAGACGCAGGCCGCGGGCCCTGTGGACGTCTGAAGCTCGCAGGTCCCTGGATGGAGGCTGACTTCGGGAGCTCCGGCAGCGTCTTCGTCCGCCCCGAATTGCAAGGCTTGGGTCGTCCCGCTGCGGACCTTTCACCGTTCGGCGCGGCCTGGAATAGGCCGCGGAATTTTCCACCGCCCGGCGGGTGCTTCAATGTCGGGAGCCCCGACCGCCCCAACGTGGCAATTTCGACTGCCTGACCGCGGGAGAAGACGGCAGGGAAGAGAGAAGACATTCTGGCCTTCCATCACAGTGAGGAGGTGACTGGAGGAGACTCACTGAGATGGATGTTTTTTGTTTTATGTTGGTTTTTGTGATTGTGTGTTTTATTGCTTTCTTTTTATTGCCTCTCATTGTTGACTGTGGATAACGTAAATTCGTACAAAAACATGTTTTTGGATGACAATAAAGGTACTTTATATATATTTATATACTTTATATATTGATGATTCTCACTACCTGCGCCCTGCAAGGACGCATTCTCAACCCCTAATTTTACGTTCTATGTACCATGCGGTCAAATTCTGCAATAAGTCCATTGACAAGTTTGCATTTGACTGTGCGTAGGAATGAACCGCAGATGCTGGTTTACACCGAAGATAGACACAAAATGCTGGAATAACTCAGCGGGTCAGGCAGCATCCCTGGAGAAAAGGAATAGGTGACTTTTTGGGTCGAGAACCATTCTTCAGTGAGAGTTAGGAGAGAGGGAAACTAGAGGTATCAAAAGGTTCAGAACAAATCAGAGCCGGCACCGATGGTCCATTGTTGGCCGTGGAAGAGGTGATAATGAAGGGATACGAACAGTGACACTATCCGGGCAACTAGGGTGAGGGAGACGGAGAGGGAATGCAAGGGTTACTTAAAATTAGAGAAATCGATATTCATACTTCTGGGCTGTAAGCTGCCCAAGCGAAATATGAGGTGCTGTTCCTCCAATTTGCGTTTGGCCTCACTCTGCTCTGCCGAAGACCGCAAGAAATTGCAGAGAATTATGGACGCAGCCTGGTCCACCACACAAAGTAGCCTCGCACTCAACCCCACTCCGATCGACTACACCATGCAGCCTCAGGGGTAGCAGCCAACATAATCAAGGATCTTTTTCACCCTGGTCATTCCGTCTGATCTCCTCAACCATCAAACAAAAGATACAGCAGCTTGTAAGCACATAGCACCAAATTTAAGAACATCTTCCCCATGAAAATCAGTCACTTGACCGTACACCTCAAGGTGCATTCCTGATCTCCCATTCTACCTTGTTGTGCCCTTGTACTTTTTAAAATCTGTACTTTCTTTGTTCCTGCAACGCTATAATGTCGTAACACTATATTCTGCGCTCTGCATTTTTTTCTTTGCATTACCTGCGGTACTTGCGTAGGGTTAGATTGTCATCATGCATAGGATGATTTGACTGGACTACACAGTTTTTCGCTCTATGTTCATGTGACAAGAGTAAACTAATAATAATCAACAATGGGATGTAACAATTGTGCGGTGACAACTTTCTGCAGAGAAAGATTAGTAGGGCAGCGAATGAAGAGGATATCTCTTTCTGAAAAGCTGCAGAGATAGTTGTGCCCAAATGACTACCTCCAATACTGCTCATAGACGCAAAAAGCTGGAGGGAGTAACTCAGTGGGGCAGGCAGCATCTCTGGAGAGAAGGAAAGGGTGACGTTTCGGGTCGAGATTTTTCAGACTGGTTAGGGATAAGGGAAACGAGAGATATTGACGAAGATGTAGAGATAAAGAACAATGAATGAAAGATATGCAAAAAAGTAACGATAAAGGAAACAGGCCATTGTTAGCTGTTTGTTGGGTGAAAATGAGAAGCTGGTGGAGGGGGGATAGAGAGAGAGGGATGCCGGGGTTATTGAAGTTAGAAAAATCAATATTAATACAACTGGGCTGCAAGCTGCCCAAGCGAAATATGAGATGCTGTTCCTCCAATCTGCGTTTAGCCTCATTCTGCCAATGGAGGAGACCTAGGACAGAAAGGTCTGTGTATGAATGGGAAGGAGAATTAAAGTGTCCAGCAACCGGGAGATCACATAAGTTCAGGCAGACTGGGCGAAGGTGTTCAGCAAAACGATCGCCCAGTCTACGTTTGGTCTCGCCGATGTATAAGAGTCCACATCTTGAACAACGGATCCAGTAGATGAGGTTGGAGGAGGTGCAAGTGAACCTCTGCCTAACCTGAAAAGGCTGTTGGGGTCCCTGGACAGTGTCGCAGGAGGAGGTATAGGGACAGGTGTTGCATCTTCTGCGGTTGCAGGGGAAGGTACATGGGGAGGGGGCGGTTTGGGTAGGAAGGGGTGAGTTAACCAGGGAGTTGCGGAGGGAACGGTCTCTGCGGATGGCGGAAAGGGGTGAGAATGGGTAGGTGTGACTAGTGGATGGAATATTTTATTTTCAATTTTTGTGTTTTCCTTTTTATTGGACAGTCTGGAGTGATGCGGCAGGCAATCATTCTGTGACCGCGTGTGTTTTCTCTGGGTGCTCCAGTTTCCTCCTACTAATCAAAGACGTCCCCACCTGGTCATTCCTCCTCTGTTCCTATCTTGCAGAAGGTTCAGAAGTTGGAAAGCACACACCACCAGACTCAGGAACAGCTTTGTCTCCTGTTTCCAGGCTTCTGATTCACCTCTACCCCATTGAGGAGATAGGACTTTATCTAAGGAACTGACGCGCAACATGTTGAGAATTATAGTGTGCACTTTTTATCTTCCTTTTTGCTCTATCTTTTGTACCCGAGTTTGAACTAGTTATATCCATGTATGGTATATCTAATCTTAGATTAATTTGGAGATACAACGCGGAAACGGGTCCTTCGGCCCACCGAGTCCGTGCCAACTAGCAATCGCCCCGTACACGAGCACTATCCAACACACACAACGGACAATTTACAATTTTACCGAGGCCAATTAACCTACAAACCTGTACGTCTTTGGAGAGTGGGAGGAAACCGGAGCACCCAGTCAAACGCCGCGGGGAGAATGTATAAACTTCTTTCAGACAGCACCCGTGGTCAGGATTGAATCCGGGTCTCTGGCATTGTAAGGCAGTAACTGGCACTGCACCACCATGTCACCCCTAATCGTTGCCGCCATAGAGCCCGGGTTTTCGATGGTTGGCGTGGACTTGGTGGGCCGAAGGGCCTGTTTCCATGCTGTATCTCTAAATTAAGCTCAAACAATTCTGCACAGGTCTGAACTGAATGATCGAAGTCGCGCCGTGTCTTTAAAGACTCGTGTTAAATTTTGTAGGTGTCGGATGAAGACAAGGACAAAGCCGACGTTGGTTTGCAAGGTTCTGCAGGCAGCAAATCCAAAAAGAAGAAGAAAAAGAAGAAAAAGAGTGATGACGCTGCTACTGCTGCACAAGTGAGTGTTCCCCACGCATACCCATATGTCTATCCAAAAGGCTCTTAAGTGGCTAACATATCTGCCTCCACCATTACTCCCAGCAGTGCATTCCATGCATTCCTCTGTTTAAAGAAAACACTGGCCCTGCAAATTTCTTTAAAACTTTGCCCCCTCATCTTAAAGTTATGCCCTCTAGTATTTAATTTAAGGAGACTGACTATAAGGGTGGTGCAGCTGGGTTAAGCTGCTTTTTCTCAATCGGACTTTTAATGGACTTTATCTTGCACTGAATGTCATTTATTTTATCCTGTATCTGTGCACTGTAGACGGCTTGATTGTAATCATATGCAGTCTTTCCGCTGACTGGGTAGCACACAACAAAAAAAAGCTTTTCACCGTACTGTAGTACATGTGACAATAAACTAAATTAAACTAAAATGGAGACACAGGAAACTGTAGATGCTCGAATCTAGAGCAAAACACAAAGCGCTGGAGGTACCCAGCAGGTCAGGCAGCATCTGTGGAGGGAATGGATGGACAAACGATGTTTTGGGTCAGAGCCCTTTAAATTGAAGGAGTCTGAAGAAGACGTTTTCAAGAGAGAGTTAGATTTAGCTCTTAGGGCTAAGGGAATGAAGGGGACAATCAGCCATGATTATGTTGAATGGTGGTGCTGGTTCGAAAGACTGTATGGCCTACTCATGCACCTATTTTCTATGTTTCTATGAAGGGTTCTGATCCAAAATATCATCTGTCCATTCCCTCCACAGATGCAGCCTGACTTGCTGACTTCCTCTGGCACTTTGTGTTTTGCCAGTGATGTAGTTTACAGTAGAATTGTCCACGAGCTGCCTGAACAAATCGCCCTGGATTTATCACTTTATATTTAAATTGATACCCAAAGTTATCTGAACCCTCAAAACCTTACTCTCAGTGGAGAGCATGGATTAATGATTTGGTGTTGACTAAAAGTGCTGGATGAACTCAGCGGGTCAGGCAGTCTGTGGAGGTAAGCAGATGGTCGATATTGCGGGTCAGGACCTCAAGTTCCTCCATCAGCTTGTATTTTGCTCCAGATTACAGCATCTTCAGCCTTTTGTGCCCTGATTTGTGGTCGAGTTAGGTGATGTCAGACAGAATAATGCTAACATTTTAAAAGGAGTCTGATTTTAAATGCCACCGTATAAATCTTCAGCCATTTTCTTACGGGAATATGGAACATAGAACTGTACAGCACACGAACAAGCCCTTCGACCCACAATGTCTGTGCCGAACATGATGCCAAGACCAACTCTCTTCCCTGCTGGCACATAATTCATATGTCTCCACCCTGCATTTCCATATGCTTGTGCTTATCCAAAATTCTCAAATGCGATTATCGTATCATACCACCAGCAGTGCATGCCACCCTTTGTAAAAGAAAACTTGCCCCGCATATCTCCTTTAAACTTTACCCCTCCTTAAACTATGCCCTCTAGCATTTGATTTTTTTCCATCCTGGGACAAATGGATGAAACTCTTTCCTATTTGTCTCATAATTTTATGCACTTCTATCAGGTCTTCCCCCAATCTCCGGCGTTCCAGAGAAAACAATCCCAGTCTGTCCAACCTCTCCCTGTAACTAGCCCCCATTCATTCAGGCATCATTCTGGTCAACCTCTGCACCCGTTCTAAACTCTCCACATCCTTCCTGTATTGGGACTGCACGCAATACTCTAAATGCGGCCTAACCAAGGTCCTCTGAAGTTAACGTTCTCAGAGTTGATTTTCATTCACTAAAAATTTGGATGTGATTTTTAAAAAGTGATTTTTTTTTTGTGATTTAAAAAAAAATGTTTTTATTCAATAAAAAGGTGGAGGATCAGGAGAAGGAGCCCGTGTGTG
Organism: Rhinoraja longicauda; assembly: GCF_053455715.1. Lineage (NCBI taxonomy): Eukaryota > Metazoa > Chordata > Chondrichthyes > Rajiformes > Arhynchobatidae > Rhinoraja > Rhinoraja longicauda. Next base: position 70,714,489 of record NC_135956.1, read on the forward strand.
GAGATCAGGAGCAGCTTGATGTACAAGCCCAACCTGAAGAAGAGAGTCCTTCGCCTGTTGAAACCATATGCACTAGTGAACCAGCTGAGGTAAGAGTTGGCAACAGATGCAACGATTGCCAATTGTGGGAGTATGAAATAAATGGAAGATGCTGAGAGCACTTTGTGCCGGCAATTCTCATTCTTTAATTCTTCATTCTCAAGAACGTTCTTTTTGGAAGGAGATGAGGAGAAATTTCTTTAGTCAGAGGGTGGTGAATTTGTGGAATTCTTTGCCGCAGAAGGCTTTGGAGGCCGTCAGTGGATATTTTTACGGCAGAGATAGATAGATTTTTGATTAGTACAGGTTCCACTCCTTTCACTCCTTGCACTTTTTCATCGAGTTTCTCTGTAAATGTAAAGCTGTAATATTCTGTATTCTGGTATTTTTTCTCTTTGCACTACCTATTGTATTTGTGTATGGCTTGATTGTCATAGAGTAGGACAGTGCGGACACAGGCCCATCCGCGCAATTTGCCCATGCTGATGAACATGTGACCTTTCATTCTGATGCGGTGACCTCTGGCCCTCGACTCCTATTACTGGAAACATTATTTCCACATCCACTCTATCTAGGGCCTAGATACCAATCATAAAAGTAATGCTTGCTAGGCAATCTTCTTCATAAGAAACAAAATTCGTAACGTGAAACATTTTGTAGTTATAGCAGAGACTGATACACATGAGAGCAATGAAGGCAACTGAAGAACATTTATTCTCTTCCCTATTCCCGCATAACTACCAGCACGTCTTCACATCCCACCTTAACCCAGAGCCCCCACCCTGGAGAGCAGCTCAGATTTTGGATTGTTGGCTATGGCCCCATTCACAGTGCGGCGACTTCCCACCAGCCTCTATCCACGCACTCACCTGGGTCTCAGGTACATGGTGGCGGTCTCTGTGGCGGCAGCCCAGGCATTTCCTGGTGTTCACAACAACGCTGAGACTCCCCAGCTTCCCCAGTGCCGGCCCCTTCCCGCCTGGGTCACCGTATGGGCGTAGATTCCACTCACTCCCGGGAGCTGGGGAGTGGGGAGGTTTTTTTCCCCAAATCATCCCGCAAGCCGGATTGGACCCCTTCCGGTAGTTTGACACCCCTGCTCTAAACCTATCCTATCCATGTGCCCATCTAAAAGCTGCTGAAAAGTTGCGATTGTGTCAGCCTATAATGTGATTTGAATGGACAGCACACAAATGCATTTTTTCATTGTATGTTAGTGCATGAGACAATAATAAACAAATACCATTACCAACTCATCAGAACTTAAACGCTGTGTTGTTCCTTTTCTCGATTTTATGCCTGAACAACTTTGACTGCTTTTCCTGATCCTTGGGCTGTTCTGTGCTCCCCGTTCCTTTCACGCTCTTTCTAACTGCCTTTAGCTGCCTAAGCCCTTCCATTCCTTCGTTATCCCCAGCTCTAAAGCTTTCGGCACTCTCTCCCCACCGTTCCGAAACTCAGCATCTGTTTCTCTTTGAGACTTCTGCAATGCTATGGAATATTTCTGTTTTATATTGATGCCTTTTGTTGAAAGGTGGGTTATTGGTAGATTGAACGATACTGGCGGGAAACAGGCCCCTCGGCTCCATTAGTCCGTGCCAACCCTTGATCACCCGTTCATGTTGTTAATTGATTAATATCATGGTATCATTGAAAGAAAAAGGCTACATTTGATTGAAAAGATACAGCATGGAAACAGGCTTTTCAGCCCATTGAGTCCATGCCAATCATCGATCACCCATTCACACAAGTTCCATGTTATCACATTTGGGTTACTTTCCCTGTGAGGCAGCAGCTCGACCGGCTGTGCCACTGTGCTCCCAACTGTTTTGGTTGGTGACCTTCAAGTTTGTACTTGCGCTGAGCGTTTTCAGAATTGTAATAAGATTTTTTCAAATGCCTTGAACTTTTCCAACGAGATGTTGCATCTCCGCAGGTTGAAGAGGCGCAGCCAGTCGTAATCAGCCAAGAACCAGCTGTCATTGTGAAAAGTTCTTCCCAGGATATCACCTCCCAAGTGCCAGACACACTATCTGAGTCAGAACCTTCTGCTTCTGTTGCTAAACAGAATAACCAGCCTCCTTCACAAGGTCAGTACCGGCATTCTTTCCAATTGTTTCCCCTACGAATGGAGAAATCACAGCATCAAGCATGTAGGTAGGGCATATTGTACTCAGAGGATTTATTACCCTTCCCCAATTGTCCTTGACGCTGGTGGTGAGCTGCTGTAGAATTTACTTTTGACTTTAGAGATACACACCCTACCACCAAGGACAGCGTAATTTTACCAAAGCCAATTAACCTACAAACCTGTATGTCTTTGGAGTGTGGGAGGAAACCGGAGCACCCGGAGAAAACCCACACGGTCACAAGGAGAACACAGTCTGAAGAAGTGTCTCGACCCGAAACGTCACCCATTCGTTCTCTCCCAAGATGCTGCTTGACCCGTTGAGTTACTCCAGTATTTTGTGTCTACATTCGATTTAAACCAGCATCTGCAGTTTTTTTCCTACACAAGGAGAACGTATACATTCTGTACAGATGGCACCCATAGTCTGGATCGAACTGGGTCTCTGGCGCTTCAAGGCAGCAGTTTCATTGCTATGCCACTGTGCCACCGAGTGCTACCTTGAAGCACTGGAGAACTTGTGGCGTTCCCACAGTGTTGGGGAGTGAATTTCAGGATTTACAGGGAATACCAGTTTATTCCATGTACACAGCTCCATGGAAATGGCTTCACAGGTAAAAAAAGGTGATAAAGAAGGTTTTTGGTACGTTGGTCTTCATTAGTCTTCATTAGTTAGGGTATTCATTAGTTAGGGTATTGAGTAACAATGTTGGGATGTTATGTTACAGTCGTACAAGAGGTTGGTGAGGCCATATTTGGAGTATTGTGAAGAGAGACACAAAAAGTTGGAGTGACTCAGCAGGTCAGACCGCATCTCCGGAGAAAAGGAATAGGTGACGTTATCGTTTGAGACCCTTCAAAAATGTTGCATGTTTCTTTTCTCCAGAGATGCTGTCTGACCTGCTGGGTTACACCAGATTTTTGTGTCTGTTCTGTTTAAACCTGCATCTGCAGTTTCTTCCTACTCATTTGGAGTATTGTGTTCAGTTTTGGCCACCCTGGTATAGGAACAATGTCATTAAGCTGGAAAAAGTGCAGAGAAGATTTAAGATGATGTTATCAGGACTTGAGGGCCTGAGCTCTTGGGAAAGGTTGGGCGCGCTAGGACTCTATCCCTTGGAACGCAGGAGGCTGAGAGATAACCTCATTGAGATGTATAAAATCGTGAAAGGGTGAATGCGCAGTCTTTCTACTCTGGTTGGGGAATCAAGAACCAGAGTACAAGGTGAGAGGGGAATGATTTAATAGGGACTTGAGGGACAATTTTTCACTTGCATGGAACGAGCTGACAGAGGAGGTAGTTGAGGATGGTACCATAACAGCATTTAAAAGTCACCAGGACAGGTACATGGACACGAAAGGTTTGAGTGAAATTAGACATTAAATTCTGGCATAACTCTGTGGGTCAGGCAGCATCTCTGGAGAAAAGTAATGGGTGACCTTTTGAAACTGGAAGAAGGGTTCCGACCCAAAAGTCACTTATTCCTTTTCTCCAGAGATGCTGCCTGACCGGTTGATTTGATCCAGAATTTTGTGTCTCTTTGGTATAAACTAGCATCCGTAGTTCCTTCCTACACAAGATTTAGAGTGATATATGGGTAAATGAGGCTAGAGTAGATGGGGCATCTTGCTAGGCACGGGCAAGTTGGGCCGAAGGGGCAGTTTCGTGTTGCATGACTGAGGTCAGTGTGCGATTTGGTGAGGATCCTGCATGTGGTGGTGCTGCCATTCCCTGAAACCGTCATCCTCAATGAGAAAACTCCCTTGTTTGGTCGGTGGGTGTTGTCGATGGTACGCACCTTGGCAGTGGTGTGCTGTGCCTTGGCAGTGGTGTGCATCTCTGGAGAGAAGGAATGGGTGACGTTTCGGGTCGAGACCCTTCTTCAGACTAATGTCTGTCAGACTGACATCAATCTGAAGACGGGTCTTGACCCGAAACGTCACCCATTCCTTCTCACCAGAGATGCTGCCTGACCCGCTGAGTTACTCCAGCATTTTGTGTCTACCTTCGATTTAAATCAGCATCTGCAGTTTTCTTTTCTAGACTTGATACTCTGACTGATGAAAACGAATGTGCCTCAAGCCTTTGTAATCACCCTATCTACCTGTGACTCCACTTTCAAGGAACTATGTACCTGCAATCCTAGATTCCTCTGCTCGACAACAATCCACAGAGCTCTATCATTCACTGTGTAGGTTCTGCCCATGTTAGACTTCCAAAAATGCAACACGCCACATTTCGCCGTATTAAATTCCATCAACCATTCCTCAGCCCACTTAACAAACAGATCAAGATCCTGCTCTAATTTTGGACAACCACCTTCTCTATACAATACCACCCACTTTTGTGTCATAATTCCTATCAAGCTGCATCATGTCTTCCTGACTCTTATACTCAATGCCCCAACTGATGAAGGCAAGCATACCATATGCCACCTTTACCACTACAGGGAGGGTAAGTGAATCACTGCAGCATAGTCAGTCTCTGAGCGGCTCATAGCCACAGTATTTGCATGCCTGGTCCAGTTGTGTCTTATCAGAGGTGATAACGAGGATGTTGATGGTGAGGGAGCAAGGCAATGTTCATGCCATTGACTGTTAGGTGGTGTGGCTCTCCCTTGCCCCAATCAATGTTCAGACAGATCAGCCACACAAGCCCACTGTCAATGCTTTGTTTTTGAGTCAAGGGAATTGCTGTTTTGACACTGAACTATTTCTGGGTTTTTGGGACTGATTATTTCTCAAATTAGCAACTGGCAGTTTTGATTCTCGCTTCTCACTTATATTTTTAGCGTGCTGCCATCAAAATGCAATTTATAGTTGTCATTCTTTTTACATATGCTGTGTGAGGTACAACATAGCCCCAAAATAGCTTTGATATTTGCAAGTCACTGCCTGCTCTGGTTAAATGGGACATAACTGGGTATTTTAGTGTTGACTGTGGGCTTCACAAAGTGCCATAGTTCTGTTGGCTGATCTTTGGTCAGGGCAACTTGGTCTCCCAGCAGAGCGAGATGGCCGACCGGCCCATTCCAGACTCCGGGAGTACGTGCTGAGGGACGCGCACTGAAGCTTGGTGCAGCCAAGGATGTGTGGTGGAGGACCACAGTCTAGGGTCGTCCACGGCGAGATATCAGGGACAGGGTCTGGTGGAGATACCCCTCAGACAAGGGAAAGGATATTACCTCGGGGGGGGGGGGGGGGGGCACATGAGTGGCAAGGGTGCTTAGTATAAGGATAGATTGTGAATACTACCGAATATAACTTCTTCCCAGCTGTTATCAGGCAACTGAACCGTCCTCTCGCCAACTAGACAGCGGACCAGACCTACCATCTACCTCATTTGAGACCCTCGGACTATCTTTAATCGGACTTTACTGGACTTAATCTTGCACTAATCATTATTCCCTTTATCTGTACACTGTAGATGGCTTGATTATAATCATGTATAGTATTTCCACTGACAGGATAACAGGCACCAAAAACGTTTTTTTCAGCTAGAGAGAGAGAAAAGATAAAGCAAGTGGAGTTTAGTTCAGAAATACAGCGTGGAAACAGGCCCTTCAGTCCACTGAATTCACGCCCACCAGCGATCCCCAGACACTAGTTCTATCCTACATGCTGGGGCCAATTCACGGAAGCCAATTAACCTACGAATCCACATGTCTTTGGAATGCGCGAGGAAATTGAAGCACCAGGAGGAAACCCATGCTTTTACAGGAACAATGTATAAATTCCGTTAAGACACGGGTTAGATCTTGACTACGAGTGCTGTCTGTCCAGGGCATGGAGCTGTACAGCACAGAAATGGGCCCTTTGGCCCATCTTGTCCATGCCAGCCAAGTATGTTAAGAATCAACTGCATGAAGTTGGTCTGAAGTCACTAATTGATAACATTAAGCATGAAAGGGTCCAGAGAATGTTCATAAGTTCTAAGAGCAGAATTAGCTCAAGTCTACTCTGCCATTTATTCATGGCTGATCTATCTTTCCCCCAAGAAGGTCGTGAGCTATAGGGTGAGGTTTGGCAGGCTCGGACTTTGTTCCTTGCAGGGCAGGAGATTAATGGGTGATCTTATAAAGGTGTATAAAATCATGAGGGAAATAGTTAAGGTGAGTGCACATTTTCTCCAGGGTAGGTGTATCAAAAAGAAAAAGGCATGGGTTTAAGCTGAGAGTGAAAAGATTTAATAGGATCCTGAGGGGCAACTTTTTTTTACAAAGTGGCTGGTGAGTATATGGAACGAGCTGCCAAAGGAGGTAGTTGAAGTATTTCAAGCATTTGGACTGAAACATGGATAGGAATGGTTTAGAGGGATATGGTCCAAATGCAAGCAAATGGGACTAGCTTTGGTGGGGCATCTTGGTCGGCGTGGGCGAGTTGGGCCAAAGGGCCTGTTTCCATGCTGACTCTATTGCCAATATAAAGTGAATGGGAGGACAGGCTTCTAAAAGGATATTAATGAGCCAGTCGTAATTTTACAAAAAATCCAGGTCGGTGGTCGTCTTTACAGTACAACAGCTGTGTGGGCATATTTCAGCAATGCCACTGAATTTGCCCACCATGGTGGGATCTGAACTCTGACTTCTTAATTGTTTAAATCAGGTACTTGAATTAAATTACTGAAATTTACCAGCTGAAGAGAAATAAATATAAAGCAGTCTTTATAAACACATGTGATCATTATAGCTTTTTAAAAAAGTAGTGTCCATTCACGTGGGCTGATTCCTCACTCCATGCCAAGTGAAACATTACTCCCTGGTTGAATACTCAGTGCTGCATTTGTTTCTGCTCTACTTCACACCACAGCAGCTCCTATTTCTGTAGAATCCTCTAAATTACAAACCCATTGACAACTCCACATTTTACGAATGTTGGCTTTTGCTCTCTTCTGGATTTTCATGCTTCACCTTTGGTCGTGCCTTCAGCTACCAAAGCCCTGAGGTCTGTCGACGTCCTTGTCGACATCTTTATGGACAGATGGGTAGGAAAGGGGGACTAGTGTAGAGGGGGTAGCTTGGACGGCATGAACAAGTTGGGCCAAAGGGCCTGTTTCCGTGCTGTATGACTCCGACTCTGGATTTGTCTTCTGAAACCTGTGGTGATTAATTTTTTTTGTTTTGTTTATTATCTAAGTGTATTGCATTTACAGACCTGTTATGCTGCAGCAGTTACGAATTTCATTGTTCCATTGTTGGTACATAGAAAATTAAACACTCTTGACTGTTGAGGTAGCTAGGCGTCAATGGGGATGTTGGATTTGAAAAGGACAAAAAAATATGATTAGCTTTTAAAAGCAAAAATCCCATTTTAAAAGTCATGTTTTGATCTTTCCTCACTTGTATTATTGCCTTGACTGCCTGATGTGATGGCGCCTGATTGTTTTACTCACCATGTTATAGGAAAGAATTTGTCAAGCTTGAAAGGGTTCAGAGAAGATTTACCAGAATGTTGCCAGGACTCGAGAGAGACTGGGCTGCATGGTGAGATTGGGCAGGCTAGGACTCTATTCCTTGAAGCACAGGAAGATGAGGGGTGATTGTATAGAGGTGTAGAAAATCAAGAGAGGATTAGATCAGATAAATGCACGGAGTCTTTTTCCTAGAGTAGAGGAATCAAGAACCAGAGGACATCACAATCAATCACAACACAATAAAACTTTAATTAGCCAAGTATGTTTTGCAACATACGAGGAATTTCATTTGCCATACAGTCATAACAATAAAAAGCAACAGGACACACAAAATACATTTTAACATGAACATCCACCACTGTGACTCCTCCACATTCCTCTGTGATAGAAGGCAAAAAAAAGTTCAATCTCTCCCTTTGTCCTCCAGCAGTCGGGGGCTCTAACCTTCCGTTGACGGGATGATCTTAATCCCGTAGCCGGCGGCAAGTCTTCCTCGTCGGGGCAATCAAGCTCCTTCATCGGGGGAGGGGGAGGTATCTCAGCTCCCCCGCACTGGCGATCTACCCCGGGTCGGGACCAGTCGAACCTCGTGCTGCTTTTGCAGCTCCCGACCGGTCTAAACCCGAGACTGCGAGCTCCTGATGTTAAAGTCCGCAGGCTGCATTGGAGCGTCGATCCCAGCCAAGGGATCGCTGGCTCAGATGATAAGCCCACGCCCCCACGGGGACTCAAGGTCAGTCCCAGGCAAGACCTCCAGCTCCGTGATGTTAGGCCACAGAGTGACCAGAGATACGATCCGGAAAACAATCGCATCTCCGGCATGGTAAGAGATTGAAAAGGTAAAAAAAGTTTCCTCCGACCCCCTATCTCACCTCCCACATAAAACAAACCAGAGAACATTTACACAAACTTTTAAAACTTACCAAAAATAACAAAAAGAGTTTGAAAAGGACAGACTGTAGGCGGGGCAGACATCTTGCGGTGCCCCTTGGTGCCTGACATCGGTTTAGGGTGAAGGGGGAGAGTTAATAGGAACCCAAGGGTAACTTTTTCTACACAAAGGGTGGTGGGTGTTTGGAACAAGCTGCCAGAGGAAGTAGTTGAGGCAGGTACTATCACAACGTTTAAGAAACATTTAGATGGGTACATGGATAGAACAGGTTTAGGAGGATATAGGCCAAATGCAGGCAGGTGGGACCAGTGCAGATGGGGCGTGTTGGTTGGCATCTGCAAGTTGGGCTGAAGGGCCTGTTTCCACACTAAAACTTCAATGTGCTGCTGAATTCAGAATTGAATTGTGCTTTTGTCGGTAGGAATGACAATTTATTGCTCCTGACTCTTGAACTTTAGTTAGTTTAGTTTAGCTTTGTCACATGTAACGAGGTACAATGAAAAGTTTTTGTTGCGTGCTAACCAGACAGCAGAACGGGAATACATAGACAATAGGTGCAGGAGTATGCGACTCGTCCTTGATTATGCTGATGGCTTTGCCGACGCAACGTGAGGTATAAATGGAGTTAATGGAAGGGAGATACAAAAACCTGGAGTAACTCAGCGGGACAAGCAGCATCTCTGGAGAGAAGGAATGGGTGACATTTTGGGTCGAGACCCTTCAATGGAAGTGAGGTTGGTTTGTGTGATGATTGTCTTGTCTGCGTTCACAATTCTCTGCAATTTCTTGTGGTCTTGGGTGGAGCTGTTCCCAAAACAAACTGTGATGCATCCCGATAAAATGGTTTCTATGGCACATCTGTAGAAGTTGGTGAGCGTTGTTTGAGACATGACGAACTTCCTGAGCCTTCTAAGGAATTAGAGGGGCTGGTGTGCTTTCTTGGCCGTTTCTGCAATGGGCCGTTTCTTCTAGGGGAAGTTGTTGGTGATATTTACTCCTAGGGACTTAAAGTTTTCAACCATCTCTACTTCAGCACCCTCAATGCAAACTGGGGTGTGTGTACTGCTTCACTTCATGAAGTCGATCACTACGTCTTGCTGACATTGAGAGAAAGGTTGTTGTGTCGACATCAGGACATGAGGTTCTCAATCTCCTTCCTGTGCTCCGTCTCATCGTTACTTGATATCTGGCCCACAATGGTGGTGTCGTCTGCGAATTTGTAAATTAAATTAAATTTGGACTTGGCTGCACGGTCGTGGGTGAACAAGGAGTAAAGAAGGGGGCTGGGAACGCAACCTTGCGCAGCACCAGTGTCAAGGATTACATCGTAGAGGACGACTTGTCTCCTATCCTCACTGATTGGGGTCTGTTGGTCAGGAAGTCGAGGATCCAGTTGCAGAGATGAGTGGTGACTCACAGCCCCACATAAAGCAGCTCAAGGATAATGAATGTGGCATCGCCAGTGGGCAGTGTCTGGATCCCACAAATAAAATGAATATTTGTTTTCCTCTTGTTTCAGCAAAATCTGAAGGAAGTTGGGAATCACCGAAGCAGATTAAGAAGAAGAAGAGAGCAAGAAGGGAAACATGAGGTTTTTATTTTGTATTCAGTGATCAGTTGTTATGCAAAATGATCTTGAAGAAATCTGTTTATGCAATAATTTGTGAAAATGTACAGAATTTTATAGAAAAATTTGACTGTAATTTTTATTAAAAACCTATTGCAATGCGCATGAGCTACTTGATTTGATACGATGTGAGAAACTTCAAGTGAAATACACTGATGCTGTTTACGGCCACTCATGCTGGGTCTAAGTTTGTTGACACGAGGAAACGTGTGATTTTTACTTTTTTTTAATTTTTAAGCAATTCAGAAATATGTGCAGATCCAAGTCACATGACCATTAGCTCCACACAAGAACCCTTCCCTGAAAACCTGAGGCCAGGATTGATTTTGAGAATGACATTGGAATTTTGTTTCTCCCTCGACCCCTCACCCCCACTCGCACTCCCACTCCACCGTCTCCCAATTTTAATTTCCAGGGGGAGGATACTGCTGTTAACGTTGGGAGGGGAGGGGGAGATGCAGCAAGCTGCTGCAAACACACCGCTCTAACAAAACGCAATTAAACATAGACTGCCTGGGTGTTCCAACCATACAGGGTTGAGCAAAATAAAAACAAAAACAGAAGGAAAAGGGAAATTAATATTTAGATAGCTTTAATATTTGTGGACGGAATCTCAATTTATATCAGGAATTACATTTTACTGCCTTAACCTGTAGCTTAGAAAGAAATGTTAAAAGAAAATTGCAATTTGCTTCAAATTATTAAAGACTGATTTTAAATTGTGGGATGGGAAAAATTTGCCAGGGATGTGGGGCGTTTCCTGCTGATTAATTCTGAAGTGAGCAGGGCAAAAATGACCTGTCGAAGTAATCTTGTGTCGCTGATGATCGGGACTGCCCAGTCCAGGGCCTGGTTCTGCTCTGAGTTTAATCCTCACTTCCCTCCCCAACACTGCTGTGTAGTCGGTCGCAGGCGTCTGGGGCAGCAGCGTAAACTAAGCAGATCGTCGGGAAAGGGACAGCAGAACGGCTGCTTGCAGCGTTCATCACTGATGCCTTCAGATGCATCAACAGCCGGGAAAGAGGGGGGTGAAACGAAATTAGTGGAGGACAAATGGAATCACTTGAAACGCAAGGTTTGAAGATAGTTGAAGCACAAATATTAAAGGAGAAAAAAACTCCAATTATTAAACATAAATAGTCAGGTTAGAGCCTAAATCATAACCACGCAGGTAAATTCCCAGTTTCTACTTTGCAGTGTTGGCGTCTAAGTATTGTGAAGAAATAACTAGTGCATGCACATGCATTGTTTAATGACTTTTACCAGCCCTACATTCTCTCGATAAAAGACCATAAGTAGGTTCAACCTCTGCCTTGACTTAACCTGATCATACCAAGCCATGATTATTGTTTTAAATTGGTGTGAGATGTTCAAAGCCACACAGTGGGAATGAATGGGGCTATGTTAAACAAACTGATACTAATGGTACTTAGTCCACTAATCTTCTGTGTCGAGGCTCTTCCTGAGTTGGTGGCACCAGACTGCTAAGATTTTGCAAAGTTTAAATAATGGTCATTATACCCCAGATAACCGGCCATAATTGGTTGCGACGTGGTATTTGTTGTGCTTTTGTAATTTTCTTGATTACTAAAGTTAAACAAATGTATTTATAACTGTTTCAGAAACATAGCAAGTATGTTTACATGTTCTAAAGTTTGTTAAAATGCAATGAATTTCTAAGTTGATTTGTTGAAATAAATTTAGCAAATTAATGTGTATACATTGTGTGCATTTTGTTCCACCCAGTCTAGTGTGAGCTCGTTTCTAGTTAAGCCACACTTGGAGAGCAATATTTGCTGGAGTCAGGAATGGGACAGAGGTAAATTGGCATCGAAAGAAGTGGAGGAGGGTGGGAGGGAGGGAGAGGAGGTTAAAAAAAAAAAGTGCTAGCCAGAACATTAACGAATAGTGAACAGCCTGGATAGAGTGAATGTGGAGAGGGTGTTTCAACTCGTGGGAGAGTCTAGAACCAGAGGGCACAACCTCAGAATAAAAGGACCTACCTTTAGAAAGGAGATGAGAAGGAATTTCTTGAAAACATCCAGTGAATTGGCCTCCACTGCCTTCTATGGCAGAGAATTCCACAGATTGACAACTGATGTTCTTCCTCTCAGTTCAAAATGGCCTACCCTTATTCTTAAAACTGTGACCCCTGGTTCTGGACTCCCCCAACATCGGGAACATTTTTCCTGCATCTAGCCTGTCCAATCCCATAAGAATTTTAATGTTTCTATAAGATCCCCACTCATCCTTCTAAATTCCAGCGAATATAAGCCCAGTCGATCCATTCTTTCATCATATGTCATGCCCGCCTTCCTGGGAATTAGCCTGGTGAACTGCACTCCCTCAATAGCAAGAATGTCCTGTGTAAGAAGGAACTGCAGATGCTGGTTTAAACCGAAGATAGACACAAAAAGCTGGAGTAACTCAGCAGGACAGGCAGCATCTCTGGAGAGAAGGAATGGGTGACGTTTTGGGTCGAGACCCTTCTTCAGGAGCAGTCTGCAAGAATGTCTTTCCTCAAATTAGGAGACCAAAACAGCAAACAATACTCCAGGTGCGGACTCACCAGGGCTTGGTACAACTACAGTATACTCAAATCCTCTCGCTATGAAGTCCAACATGCCATTAGCTTTCTTCACTGCCTGCTGTACCTGCATGCTTACTTTCAGTGACTGATGTACAAGAACACCTAGGTCTTGTTGCCCCTCCTCTTTTCCTAATCTGACACCATTCAGATAATAATCTGCCTTATTCTTGCCACCAAAGTGGATAACCTCACATTTATCCACATTATACTGCATCTGCCCACTCACCCAACCTATCCAAGTCACCATGCAGCCTCATAGCATCTTCCTCGCAGCTCACACTGCCACCCAGCTTCATGTCATCCGCAAACTTGGAGATGTTACATTTAATTCCTTTGTCTAAATCGTTAATATTGTAACAGTATTTACAGTATTGTAAATAACTGGTGTCCCAGTACTGAGCCTTGCGGCACCCCATTAGTCACTGCCTGCCATTCTGAAAAGGACCCTTTAATTCCTACTCTACTTCCTGTCTGCCAACCAGTTCTCTATCCATGTCAATACCCTACCCCCAATACCATGTGCTCTAATTTTGCACATTAATCTCTTTTGTGGGACCTTGTCAAAGGCTTTTAGAAAGTCCAGATACACCACATCCACTGGCTCTCCCTTATCCATTCCACTTGTTACATCCTCAATAAATCCCAGATTAGTCAAGCATGATTTCACCTTCATAAATCCATGCTGACTTTGACCAATCCTGTCACTGCTTTCCAAATGTGCTGCTATTTCATCTTTAATAATCGACTCAAGCATCTTCCCCACTACCGATGTAAGGCTAACTGCACTATAATTCCCCATTTCTCTCCCTCCCTTCTCAAAAAGTGGGGTTACATTAGCTACCCTCCAGTTCAAGGAACAGATCCCGAGTCGAGAGAACATTGGAAAATGATCACCAATGCATCCACGATTTCTAGGGCCACCTCCTTGAGTATTCTGGGATGCAGACCATCAGGCCCTGGGGATTTATCGGCCTTCAGTCCTAACAGTTTACCCAACACTATTTCATGACTAATGTGGATTTCCTTCAGTTCCTCCGTCACGCTAAATCCTCGAATAATCAAGGTGGGACAAGTCTTTGATTATGTTGGCTGCTTTTCTGAGGCAGCATGCAGTGTAGATGGAGTCAATGGTGGGGAGTCTCTGTGTGATGGACATCTACACTGATGGCAATTTCTTGCGGTCTTGAGCAGAGCTGTTCCTATGTCTGGGTGACTGGATCTACAATACTGGAGTGTGGTCTCACTAGTGACTTGTACAGTTACCATATGACGTCCCAACCCCTGTACTGATGTAGAAACAAGGAACTATAAATGCTGGTTTACCGAGGAACGATGTGATGCTGGAGTATCAACGCAGGTCAGAAAACAATCCTGGAGAACATGGATATGTGTTTTTTCGAGTCGGGATTCTTCTTCAGACTGGGTCTGCGAAGCTTGGCGGGTGCGATACTTGCGAACACCGGCAGGAGATCCGTCGGAGTAGGGTGTAGGCAGCCAGTGATGATCCGCATGGTGTCATTGAGGGTGGCGTTTAGCTTGCTAGTATGAGCGCCGCGGCACCATGCTGGGGCGACGTACTCAGCGGCTCACACTGAAGATGTTGCAGACTGCAGTGATCCTCGTTCACCAAGGTTCCCCATAGACAGACTGAGATTCCATTGCTACCACCTCCCTCTAGTGGTGGGGGATGTCAACACAACATAAACATGGAACAGTACAGCACAGGAACAGGCCCTTCAGCCCACAAAGTCCATGCTGAACAGGGTGCAAGATAAACTAATCTCATTTGCCTGCACGTGTTCCATATCCCTCCATTCCCTGCATATCCATGTGCCTATCCAAAAGCCTCTTAATCGCATCTGCCTCCACCACCACCCCTGCCAGCGCCTTCCAGGCACCCACCACCCTCTGTAAAAAGCTTGTCCTGCGCATCTCCTTTAACTTTGCCCCTTTCACCTTAAAGCTATGCCCTCTAGTCCTTGGCATTTCCTCCCTGGGGTAAAAAGGTTCAGACTGTCTACCCTGTCTATGTCTCTCATAATTTTAAATACTACTATCCACTTTCCCCTCAACCTCTGATGCTCCGGAGAAAACAATCCAAATTTGTCCAACTTAAAGCACTCTTCTCCACTCTCTCTGAAGCCTCGACATCCTTCCTGTAATGGACCGTCCAGAACTGCACGCAATACTCCAAATGTGGGCAAACTAAAGTCCTATAAAGCTGGAACGTGACTTCTTGACTCTTATACTCGATGCTCTGACCAATGAAGGCAAGCGTACCATCTGACCAATGAAGGCAAGCGTACATTGACTGTTCGTAACGTCTCTAGCAAGGCCAGGCAGGGCCAGGCAGTGAACATGGATGGTCCACTGGCCTTCAAAGCAAAGCCTGGCACATCCCAGAGAGGTGAAATGTCAAGCGTGAATTCCCAGACACTGATAGCTGGTGTTACCACTGTCCTGTGCAGCTGGCTAGTTTCCTCCCCGAGTCAGTGGGGGATTTCCCAGCCCTTCATCTGGTTTCAGAGATATTTTTAGATTTTCTGTTTGGTTTCCCTCTCCCAGGGCAACAGCAAGGGTGTGTGATCGAAGGGTGTGAGTTCTGAAGCGAGTGGATGTGGGGACAGACACAAAATGCTGGAGTAACTCAGCGAGTCAGGCAGCATCTCCAAAGGAAAGGAATAGGTGACGTTTCAGGTTGGAACCCTTATTCAGACTGGCAGAACCCTTCTTGAGTCTGAAGAAGTGTTCCAACCCAAAACCTTACCTGCCTGACCCGCTGAGTTACTCCAGCATTTTGTGTATCTTTGGTATAAGTCAGCATCTGCAGTTTCTTCCTACACGTGGATGCGAAGAGGATGTTAGAAACATAGAAACATAGAAACATAGAAAATAGGTGCAGGAGTAGGCCATTCGGCCCTTCGAGCCTGCACCGCCATTCAATATGATCATGGCTGATCATTCAGCTCAGTAGCCTGTACCTGCCTTCTCTCCATACCCCCTGATCCCTTTAGCAAAAAGGGCCACATCTAACTCCCTCTTAAATATAGCCAATGAACTGGCCTCAACTACCTTCTGTGGCAGAGAATTCCACAGACTCACCACTCTCTGTGTGAAGCAATGTTTTCTCATCTCGGTCCTAAAAGACTTCCCCCTTATCCTTAAGCTGTGACCCCTGGTTCTGGACTCCCCCAACATCGGGAACAATCTTCCCGCATCTAGCCTCTCCAACCCCTTAAGAATTTTATATGTTTCTATAAGATCCCCCCTCAGTCTTCTAAATTCCAGCGAGTACAAGCCCAGTCTATCTAGTCTTTCCTCATATGTAAGTCCCGCCATCCCAGGGATCAATCTGGTGAACCTTCTCTGTACTCCCTCTAAGGCAAGAACGTCTTTCCTCAGGTTAGGAGACCAAAACTGCACACAATACTCCAGGTGCGGTCTCACCAAGGCCCTGTACAACTGCAGCAGAACCTCCCTGCTCCTAAACTCAAATCCTCTTGCTATGAATGCCAACATACCATTCGCTTTCTTCACTGCCTGCTGCACCTGCATGCTTGCTTTCAATGACTGGTGCACCATGACACCCAGGTCACGTTGCATCTCCCCTTCTCCCAATCGGTCACCATTCAGGTAATACTCTGCTTTCCTGTTCTTGCCGCCAAAGTGGATAACCTCACATTTATCCACATTATATTGCATCTGCTATGCATTTGCCCACTCGCCTAATCTATCCAAGTCACTCTGCAGCCTCCTAGCATCCTCCTCGCAACTAACACTGCCACCCAGCTTCGTGTCATCCGCAAACTTAGAGATGTTGCGTCCTGATAAACCGGCCGAAGAGGGGGGCGGTTGGAATCTTTCCGAAGGAACACGAAATCGCAGTCCCGCAAGTCCGACGGGACGTGGACTGCCGTGCTTCCGTGACTGGAGGTCGGGACTGGAGCCAGAGAACCCACCCGTGCCCGGAGGGTACCCAACACCGACGTAACGGGCGGCGGCAAGACGGGGGCGGAAGGGAGGATGTCACCTGGTACCCGCAGGGGCGAACCGTAGACGAGCTCGGCCGAGGATGTGCCTAGTTCGGCCTTTGGTGCCGTACGAATGCCGAGGAAGACCCAAGGCAGCTGGTCAGCTCAATCGTGGCCGGTCAGTCGGGCACAGAGAGACGCCTTCAGCTGCCGATGGAAACGCTCCACCATCCCGTTGGATTGGGGATGATAGGCGGTGGTCTGCTGTAAGCGAGACCCATACAACTGTGCCAGCGCGGCCCAGAGGGAGGAGGTGAACTGGGCTCCCCGATCTGTGGTGATGATAGCCGGTACGCCGAAACGGGCCACCCAATGCAAGGCCAGGGCCCGTGCACAGTAGGCCGCCGAGGTGTCCGACAATAGGAGCGCCTCCGGCCAACGTGTAAACCGATCCACCACCGTCAGCAGATGAGTATAACCCCTGGAATAGGGCAATGGACCCACCAAATCCACATGGATGTGGAAAAAACGGACTGGGGGAACCTCGAAACTCTGATATGGGGGCTGGACATGGCGATGAACTTTGGAGGTCTGGCACGGAATACAGGCCCGTGCCCAAGCCGCCACCTGCTTCCGCAGGCCGTGCCAGACAAACCGGGTGGCCACCATGGCCGAAGTCGCCCTGATGGACGGATGTGCCAGGCCATGAATGGCCTCAAAAACCTTACGCCGCAGGGCGGCAGGCACCACTGGGCGAGGGCGTGAAAGGGAAACGTCACACCACAACTTGGTACCTGTGGGGCCACACGCCACCTGCTCCAAACGCAGTCCTGAGGCTGTGGAAGCGTACACCCCGGCCGTTTTTTCCAGGCGCTGAGCCTCCGCTAGCTCCTGGGAATCCACCTGTCCGCCTACCACGGCCACGGAGGGAATTGCCGGCCTGGACAGGGCATCAGCAACAGCATTAAGCCTACCCGCAATATGACGGACATCGGTGGTAAACTCCGAAATTAGGGTGAGGTGCCGCTGCTGGCGAGCCGACCACGGATCAGAAACCTTAGCGAAAGCGAATGTCAGAGGTTTGTGATCCGTGTAGGCCACGAAAGAACGGCCTTCCAAAAAATAACGGAAGTGGCGGACTGCTAAATAGAGGGCCAGGAGCTCCCTATCAAACGCACTATATTTGAGCTCGGCTCGCGAGAGCTGCCGGCTGAAAAACGCCAGGGGCTGCCATTGACCTTCGACCTGCTGCTCCAAAACCCCACCCACCGCCACGTCTGAGGCGTCCACCGTCAGCGCCGTGGGGGCGAAGGAGCGCGGGTGCACCAGCATGGTGGCGTTGGCGAGGGCCTGTTTGACCGCGACAAAAGCCATCTCTGCAGCTGCGGACCACGCCAACTCAGCGGGGTTACCCGCGAGGCATTGAAAAAGGGGGCGTGTGACCCGAGCTGCTGCAGGCACGAACCGGTGATAAAAGTTCACCATGCCCACGAATTCCTGCAAACCCTTGATGGTAGTAGGGTGTGGAAAAGAGCGGACCGCTTCCACCTTGGCTGGCAAAGGAGTGGCACCGGCCGATGTAACCCGGTGACCCAAAAAATCTACCACCGACAGGCCGAATTGGCATTTGGCCGGGTGCAGAATCAGGCCGTGGTCCTGCAACCTCTGGAATATAGTGCGGAGATGGACTAAGTGCTCCTGGACCGAACGGCTGGCAATCAAAATGTCATCGAGGTAAATAAACACGAACGGCAAACCTCGACCCACACGGTCCATGAGACGCTGAAATGCCTGAGCTGCGTTTTTAAGGCCGAAAGGCATGCGCAACCACTCAAACAACCCAAATGGAGTAATGGTAGCCGTCTTTGGGATGTCCGTCGGGTGGACCGGGATCTGATGATATCCCCGCACTAAATCGATCTTTGAAAAAATTGTAGCCCCCTCCAGGCTAGCTGAGAAGTCCTGTATGTGCGGAATCGGGTAGCGGTCCGGCCGTGTTGCCGCGTTAAGTCGTCGGAAATCCCCACATGGTCTCCACCCCCCAGATGCATTGGAAACCATATGCAAGGGTGAGGCCCACGGACTGCTTGAAGGCCGAATAATTCCCAGCCTCTCCAAGTTCAAGAACTCCTCTCGAGCCATGGCCAGCTTTTCGGGTGGGAGGCGCCGTGCCCGGGCAAAAACCGGCAGCCCCTCGGTCGGAATGAAATGCACCACCCCATGCTTCTCGGAAGGTGCATCGAACCGCTGAACGAGGAGCTGCGGGAAATCCGCTAGGACCGCATCGAACTGTCCGGGGCCATGGTGATGGCCTGGATCGCTGAACTGGGTGGGGCGGCGCTTGGAGGGGCCGCAGGCCCCGTACTTCGGGGCCGTACGTCGGCCAACGAAAACGCCCATAGAAAATCCGCACCCAAAATGGCCTGGCCCACATCCGCCACGATGAAATCCCAACGGTAGGTCCTGGACTCGAAGGACAGGGACATAGCCCTTTTACCGTAAGTGCGGATGGGACTACCGTTCACTGCAATAAGGGGCGGCCCCTTCCCCCCCGCTTGAACTGCGCAGTCATAGGGAGGCACAATATTCACAACCACTCCCGTATCCACTAGAAAAACGATCCCGGTACCTTGGTCCGTCGCGTAGAGGCGGCAATTACGGCCAATCGAGACTGCCTCTACATTCGATTGGCCCAGGCATTTCCCGGAAACGCACACGGGGCTCTGCAGCTTCGGGCTTCACCGCCCCACCGCCGATGGAAGAAACACCAGCCGCGCCTATTCGGCCCTGTTGCTTGAGCCCGCGACCAATAAACATGTTCCGCAGCCCCTTCTTGGCGGGCTGACTGCGAAATAGCGGCCGATGCGTCGCTCTCTCGGCCGCTCCACCGACTGCCGCTGGGCCTCGAGACCCGATTAACCGAGTCTCGGGTGTGCCGCTCCCTGACGAGCGCGTCGGCTTTCTCGGCGAACGCTACCGGATATTCAAACGAGACGTCGGCCAACACTAGCCTGACGTCCAGGGGTAGTTTCTCCCAAAATGCCGCTTCAAAAACCATACACGGCTGATGGTCGCCCACCAAGGTCAACATCTCGGTCATCAACTCCGACGGCAGCCGCTGCCCCAGCTCTGGCAAATGGAGGAGCTTCAGAGCCCGCTGGTTCTGGCTCCAGCCGAAAGTCCTCAGTAGGAGCCTCTTGAGCCCCACGTACTGCTCCATTTGGGGTGGACTGGTCAGGAATTGACTGACCCGCGCAGCCACCTCCGCCTGCAGACAGCTCACCAGGTGGTGGAACTTCTCCTGGTTGCCCTCCACCTTCTTAATATGGAACTGTGATTCCGCCTGCACAAACCACAGGTGCGGCTGATGGGCCCTGAACGGCGGTAGGTGAACCTCGCCCGCGCTCGCTCCCACCTGTGACATTCTGCGTGTTCGTTTCAGATCTTACGTTCGGGGTCACCAATGTAGTGAGTCCAAAACGAGCGTTAGTATCAAAAGACTTTATTCTTGGTAAAACCGTGACAAGGCGCAACGCACTTACTTTGGACACACACTACTTAACTACTAATATAATCTAATCTCATCTCTCCAGTTTGGCGCCAGACACAACTATACCTCGCGCTCCCGCACCACGTGACCCGTTAGCCCAACCGAGGGTTCGAGACCCCCCCCCGCTAATCCGTATGTCCCTACAAGTTAAAAGTTTTTGTTGTGTGCTAACCAGTCAGTGGAAGACTAATCATGATTATAATCGAGACATCCACAGTGTACAGATACATGATAAAGGGAATAATGTTCAGTGCAAGATAAAGTCCAGTAAAGTCTGATTAAATATAGTCCGAGGATCTCCAATCTGGTAGATGGAAGCTCAGGGCAGCTCTCCAGTTGTTGGTACGATGGTTCAGTTGCCTGATGACAGCTGGGAAGAAACTGTCCACTGTACATCATCCATTCCCTTTATATCGATATGCATATCCAACAGTCTCTTAAATGCCACTCATATCTGCCTCAACTGCCAATGGTGGCAGCCCTATCGATGCCTCTCATAATTGTGTCCTATGTCCACCCATCTGCCACTTCACCTGTATCCACCTATCACTTGCCAGCTTTTGTCCCGAGTCCACTTCTTTTCCAGCTTTCTCCCCCCTGTTACAATCAGTCTCAAAAAGGGTCCCAATCCAAAATGTCACCTCCCCATGTTCTCCAGAGATGCTGCCTGTCCCGCTGAGTTACTTCAGCATTTTATGTCTTTTTCTTAATCTCATCCAGATAGGGATGCACAGTGGCGCAGCGGTAGAGTTGCCGCCTTGCAGCGCCAGAGAACTGGGTTTCATCGTGACTACAGGTGCTGGCTGTATGGAGTTTGTACGTTCTCCCTGTGACCATGTGGATTTTCTTCGGGTGCTCCAGTTTCCTCCTGGCTTTGGTAAAAATTGTAAATTGTCCCTCGTGTGTAGGATAGTGTTAATGCACGGGGTGATCGCTGGTCGGCGCGGGCCCTGTGGACCGAAGGGTCTGCTTCCATGCGGTCTAAAGTTTAAATTTAACAGGAACCTGAGAGGCAACTTATTCACACAGAAAATGGTGAGTATATGATGCAAGCTGCCGGAGGAGGTAAATGAGGCAAGTACTGTCGCAACATTTAAATGACATTTACACTGGTACATGGATGGGAAAGGGTTACAGGGATATGGTGTGGGGTAATGGGATTAGTTTAGATTGGGCATGTTGGTCAGCATGGACAAGTTGGGCCGAATGGCCTGTTTCTAGCTGGGATATTGATAATTGGGAGATCGCATTATTACGACTCTATGGTTAGTGGATGCCAGATTTGTTTGAATGGATTTTCACCCTTCTAATATCATTATAAAAATGCCCCCATTGCAAACCTGATTTTATATCATTCTTTCCTATTTTTAGGTTATTGGAGCAGATTAACCTATTTTAACTCCATCTACCTAACACTGGTTCCATAACACTTATTAATCTCCTTATTAACTTCTCAGTAATCTTCCAACATTAATATCTTTTGAGGAAAGTTAGGTCCATGCATTTAATAGTGTGAATGCTGGTACATTTCAGCAATTGTAATTGTAAGGGTTTGGGTCCTTCAAAGGTAGATATGTACTGTAGGTACTATTCAAGACCATGAGGCATAGAAGGAGAATTAGGCCATTTGGCCCATTGAGCCTGCTCTACCATTCAATCACGGCTGATAAAATGTTTCCCCCTCAACCCCATTCTCCTGCCTTCTCCCCATAACCTTTGACACCCTAACTAATCAAGAATCTATCAATCTCTATTTTAAAAATATCCAATGACTCCACAGCTGTCTGCAGCAAAGAATTCCACAGATTCACCACCCTATGACTAAAGAAATCCCTCCTCATCTCCATTTTAAAGCTACCTCCTTTTATTCTGAGGCTGTGGCATCTGGTCCTAGACTCTCCCACTAGTGGAAACATCCTCTCCACATCCACTGTATCCAAGCCTTTCACTATTTGGTAAGTTTCAACGATGTCTCCCCTCATCCTTCTAAACTCCAGCGAGTACAGGCCCAGTGCCATCAAAAGCTCATCATCTGTTAACCCAATCATCTTCAGGATTATTCTCGTAAACCTCTTCTGGACCCTCTGCAATGTCAGTACTTTCCCCTACAACAGTAGGAGATGCAACACCTGTCCTTATACCTCCTCCCTCAACTACGTCCAAGGACTCTGACAGTCTTTTCAGATGAGGCAGAGGTTCACTTGTACCCCCTCCAACCTCATCTACTGTATCCGCTGTTCCAGGTGTGGACTCCTATATACAGGCTCGGCAAACGTTTCACTGAACACCTTCGCTCAGTTTGCCTAAACCTACCTGATCTCCTGGTGACTAAACACTTTAAATCTCCCTCCCATTTCCACACTGACCTCTCTGCGTTATTCCAGCATTTTGTATCTGTCTTAAAAGCAGGAGTGTGCAGGAAGGAACTGCAGATGCTGGTTTAAGCCGAAGATAGATACAGAAAGCTGGAGTAACTCAGCGGGACAGGCAGCATCTCTGGAGAGAAGGAACGGATGACGTTTTGGGGCGAGTCCCTTCTTCAGACTGAAAGTCATGGGAAAGGGAAACGAGAGATATAGACGATGATGTAGAGAGATAAAGAACAATGAATGAAAGACATGCAAAAAAGTAACGATGATAAAGGAAACAGGCCATTGTTAGCTGTTGGGTGAAAACGAGAAGCTGGAGTCACAGGGCACTGGTGAGGAGGGGGTTAAAAGCTGCATCTCCTCCCCCTCTCTCCATCAGCCAGCGAGCAACGAGGGATGCATTGAGTGACGGGGAGAGTCAGAGAAGAGGATCAGTGATAGGATAATGGTACAGTGAGAGAGACAGGGAGAGAGACTGAGGCATTTCACTCTCTACAACAGAGCAGATATTTTTAGTAATTTTCTTTTTTTGGTGGCTGGCTCCATTTTTGTTTGTTGGGGCCATGAGGACGTTCCCAGCCCTGGATCGCTGCTACTCCAGCACCTGCTGCTGCTGCCATGTCCGCACTGGCACCATCATCCTGGGGGTCTGGTACATGGTGAGTGAGGTGCCAGCCTGAGGGGAGAGGAGGGGGTGGTGGAGGGAGAAAGGGCAGTGGGTGGGGGAGAGGAGAGGGCCAAGGGAGGGAAGAGGGGGTAGGGGAGAGGCAGGAGGATGTAAGTGAGGGCAGGGGGGGGGGGGGGGGGGAGAGGCGAGTGGAAAGAGGGGAGGGAGGAGGAAGGGAAAAAGGTTAGGGGAGAGAGACGAGGGGAAAGTGAGGGTGAGAGGAGGGAGGGAGGGTAGGGGAGAGGGACAGGGGAGGGGAGGTGGGGAGAGAGAAGGGAGGAAGAGGGGGACAGGGAGAGGGAGCAGGGGGGAGAGAGGAGAAAGGGAGGGAGGGAGAGGGGGTGGGGGAGAGGACCAAGGGAGGGGAGAGTGGGGCGGAATGGACCAGGGAAGAAGGGAGTGAGGGTAGGGCAGAGGAATGAGGGAGGGGAGAATGGGGGAGGGAGCAGGGAGGGAGGAGGGGGTTTCAAGAACCAGAGGACGCTTAAGTTGAGAATGGAAAGATTTAATAGGAACGTGAGGGGCAACCTTTTCACGCAGAGGGTGGTAGGTGCATGGAACAAGCTGCCAGAGGAGGTAGTTCATGTAGGTACTATAACAACATTTAAAAGACATTTGGACAGGTACATGGACAGCACAGGTTTTGATGGATATAGGCCAAACGTGGACAGGTGGGACTCGGGTAGATGGGGCTACTTGGTTGGCGAGGGCAAGTTGGGACGAAGGGAGGGGAGAGTTGGGGAAGGAAGGAGGAAGTGGGAAGGGAGGAATGGAACAGGATGAGGGTGGAGAGATAGGGAGGGAGGGAACAATGGGCAATGTGGGCCAAACACAGGCAGGTGGGACAAGTGTAGATGGGACATGTTGGTCGGCGTGGGCAAGTTGGGCCGAAGGGCCTGTTCCCACGCTGTATGACTATGACTCTTGGAGTGAGGGAGATAAGGGGGAGGAAGGGAGAGAGTGTAGGAGAGGGGGGAAGGCGAGATGGAGGGAGGAAGGGGGAGTGCAGAAGAAGTAGAGTGGATAGAGGGCGAGAAGGAGGGGGTAGAGCGAGGAAGAGAGGAAACGTGAGGAGGAGAGGGAACACGTGAGGAATGAGACAGGGAGTGAAGGGTGGGACAATGAGGAGATGAGAAGAGGTGACTAAGATGGTGAATGTGGAGAGGATGCTTCCACTAGTGGGAGAGTCTAAGACCACAGGGCACAGCCACAGAATAAAAGGATGTACCTTTAGAATGGAGATGAGGAAGAATTAATTTAGCCAGAGGGTGATGAATCTGAGCAATTCATTGCCACAGATGGCTGAGGAGGCCAATTGGTAGTTTTAAGGCGGAGATTGACAGATAAGGGTGTCAGAGGTTCTGGGGAAAAGGCAGGAGAATGGGGTTGAGAGGGAGAAATAGTTCAACCATGATCAAATGGCGGAGCAGATACGATGGGACGAATGGCTTAATTCTGCTCCTCAAGGGTGGCACTGTAGCACAGCGGTAGAGTTGCTGCCTCACAGCGCCAGAGACCCAGGTTCAATCTTGACCTCAGGTGCTGTCTGTACAGAGTTTGAACGTTCACCCTGTGACCATGTGGGGTTTTTTTCTGGTTTCCTCCCACACTCCAAAAACGTACAGGTTTGTAGGTTAATTGGCTTTGGTAAAGATTGTAAGTTGTCCCTAGTGTGTAGGATAGAGCTGGTATACGGACGGGGTGATCGTTGGTCGGTGCGGGCTCGGTGGGAGGTGTTGTATATCTATAGCGAACTGAAGTGTTGGTGGGCTGAGCCCATATGCACCTGGCCTTGGGAGGTTATGTCTGAGACTGCATAACCTTCAGGCAGCTTTGCATTTTGAGCGTAATTAAGTTAATACATTAGGCGGCAGGCTCAATGTAAGCCATTCCTGAGAATATCCTGCAGAGGACTGCAGTCATTTGGATTAACACACCTCAGCACAAAAAGATGCAATCATCAAATTCCTGGGACTAAACCCAGTAATTTCATCAACTATCTGTGGGCTCAGAGGATCATTTCTCTACCTTCCTAAGCAACTCCGCATTGTTTAAACAAAATTGAGGAGATGCATGATAAAAATAGTGGAGTTTAATTTTCCATAGTCTCTCCATGCTGTCTGGGAACTATTTTGAGCCAATCTATTTCCAGCTTTGCTCCATTTTGCTGCAGATTTTTCCTGCTGGTGTATAAACCCATTTTGTGATGGAATTATAAATTAGAATCCTGGAATTGTTGTGTGAAAACAAAAGGGGGAAACAATTCAGCCCTTTACAACGTCGAACATGGAACACAGGAACAGCACCTCTGTGGCCAACAATATGATGCTGAGTTAACAAGCCTAACCAAAGTCTCACAATGCTGCATCAGGTTCACTTTTGTTTATTATTGTCATGTGTACCAAGATACAGTGAAAAGCTTTTTTGTTGCACGCCATCCAGTCAGACTATACACAATTACAGTCGAGCCATCCACAGTGTAGAGATGCAGGATAAAGGATATAATGTTTAGTGCAAGATAAAGTCCCGTAAAGTCCGATTAACAATAGTTCAAAGGTCTCCAATGAGGTAGATGGTAGTTTAGGACTGCTCTCTAGTTGTTGATGGGATGATTCAGTTGCCTGCTAACAGCTGGGAAGAAAATGTCCCAGAATTATTCCCGGAGGTATGCGTTTTCACACTTCTGTACCCCTTGCCTGCTGGGAGAGGGGAGAAGAGGAAGTGTAAGACTGATCCTTAATTATGCTGGTGGCCTTGCCAAGGCAGCGTGAAGTTTAGATGGAGCCAATGGAAGAGAGGTTGGTTTACATGATGGTTTGAGCTGCATCCACAACTCTCTGCATCGTGAGTTCCTGATTCTTATACACAATGCCTCGACCGATGAAGGCAAGCATATCATATGCCTTCTTTACCATTCTGCCTCCTTGACGTTGCTAGCTACAAGATGAGCAATCCCATTCTTTCTGTTCTGTCCCCACTGCCCTGCTATGGTTGCCTCTCCAGTGCCGATCCAATTCCTCTTTTGAAAGTTCTAGTAGACTCTGTTTTCACCGCCCCTACGAGGTTGTAAATTGTCCCTAGTGTGCAGGATAGAATTAGTGTAAAGGTGATCGCTGGTCGGCGTGGACTCAGTGGGCCGAAGGGCCTGTTTCCACACTGCATCGTTAAAAAAAACTAAAATTGAAAGATCCGAACCCAACAGCTAAATCTTCCTCATTAAGACATGTGGTCTTGGCAACTTACCGTCCAAGCACAGCCAGCTTCTACAGTCCCTGCTACCTATGGAGGATCACGACATAACATCTACTCTAACCAGCCCGAAGACCCAAAACATCGTCTGCCCATTCCCTCTACAGATGCTGCCTGATCCGCTGAGTTCCTCCTGCACTTTATCTTTAGCTCAGGATTCCAGTAACTGCAGCCTCTTGTGTCTTGGACCATAATACATAGGAGCAGAATTAGGCCACTCGACTCATCGAGTCTACTCTGCCATTCAATCATGGCTGATCTACCTTTCCTTCTCAACCCCATTCTCCTGCCTTACCTTTGACACCCTCACTAATCAAGAACCCATCAGTCTCTGCTTTAAAAATGCTCAATGCCTCCACAGCTGTCTGTGGCAGTGAATTCCACAGATTCACCACCCTCTGGCTAAATAAATTCTTCCTCATCACTCTAAAGGTACATTCTTTTATTCTGAGGCTGTGCCCTCTGGTTCTGGACTCTCCCACTAGTGGAAACATCCTCTCAACATGCACACTACCCAGACCTTTCACTTTTCGGTAAGTTTCAATACAATACCCCCTCATCCTTCTAAACTCCAGCGAGTACAGGCCCAGTGCCGTCAAACCCTCTTCATACGTTAACCCACTCATCCCCAGGATCATTCTCATAAACCTCCTCTAGTCTTCACTCCACACGTTACCTCTATCATCTCTGCTTCTACCAGTGCCTTGTCCAAATTCTCCCGCATAGAACATGTTCAATGTGGGTCAACTGGGCAAAGTGATGGCAGATACAATTAAATTAAAACCAAGTGCCATTTGGTACCAGTGTGGTACCAAGTGCCATTGTGTGCAAGGAACAGCCAGAAACAGCTGTAATGTTGGGTACAATTACAATGTTTAAAAAAACACTTAGGCAGGTCCATAGGTAGAAAAGCTTTAGAGCATTAACTTGTCCAGCAAATCTCCTTTAAATATTTCCCCTCTGACATTAAACCTTTGCCCTCATGTCTTTGACATTTGCACCCTGGGAAAATCACGTACACCAACTGGCTACCCTATCAGTGTTTCAAAATTTATAAACTTCTATCAGGTCTCCCCTCAAAGCCCTAAACTCTAAACTAGGGAAAATAATCCAAGTTTTCCAACCTCCCCTTATAGCAAGGGTTCCCAACCTGGGGTAAATTTACACCCAGGGGGTAAATGTGTTGATTCTGGATTTGTACACATTGACTGACTGTGTTTGGTTCTGGTACACCGGTATCTGTTCATAATTAGTTGTTCATAAATAAGTGAAATAACATTGTTATGTGCTGTTATTATTGTTATTTGAACTTAAAATAATAATGTTAAGAGCAGTATTTTAAAATTTCCCCTTTGTCGATCGCTTTATCATGGTGGAAGTATAAACTCCAATTACTGAACAAAACAGGGTGGGGGTAAATTTACTTTCGAAAAGTTGCAAAGGGGTAAACGGGACGAATAAGGTCGAGAACCCCTCCCCTTACAACTAACACTCTCTAATCCTGGCTGCATCCTGGTAAACCTCTTCTGCACCCTCTCCAAAGCCTCCACAACTGTCCTGTACTGGGGTGACCAGAACTGCGCGCAATCCACAGAATGCAACCGAACCAAAGTTTTATAAAGCTGCAAAGTGACGTCTTGACACTTGCACTCAAAGAAGGCAGATTTTATTCCTGGAAGGATATTAGTGAATTAGATTCACTTCACAAAATGCTGGAGTAACTCAGCAGGTCAGGCAGCATCTCAGGAGAGAAGGAATGGATAGTAACTTAGTGAATTAGTGAATTAGATGGCTTTTTTATGACAATCATAAAACTAGAAGAAAAAAAGTTGCATTTATTATCTAATTCCTCGGTGGGATTTGAAGTTATGACTCAGGACTTTGGAAGCCAGGCTAGAAACGTAACAACCGCCCACTCAGACAACAAATTCCTGTAGCTTCATGAGTCTATTACTCAAATAATTATTTTATTGCATGTTTATTTAATTTAAGTGCCACAGATACTGTGCTAGGATTCAGGCTCGATTTTAGATTTAAAATGTTCAGGCTATTCTTGAGCAAAAGATGACTTTAAACACTTGTTCTATGTTATCCCAGGAGGCTGGAAGTTCAGATGGAGTCGATGGTGGGGAGTCTGATCTGTGCGATGGACTGGGCTACATCTATGACTCTCTGATCACCTGCGGGCAGAGGAGATTAACTTGGCATCATGTCCAGCACAGATAGTGTGGGCCGAAGGGCCTGTTCCCATGCTGTACTGCTCTATGTTCCATGCACTCTTTCCCAGCTTGACTGGCTGCTGATAGCGATACCTAACATTGCCAGCATTTTACACCTCACCTTCCACTTCTCCACGCCAGTTGCTTTACTTTTTTCCCCTGTTGAGTCCCCAGTAAATGATGGACAACAGCCCAACGGTTCAATGGTTCTTCATTGTCACGAAAACAAACGCACAGTGAAATTATTTTCATTACATACAGTCCAGTACAATATTGCCATGCCTCATCACAATGCCCGATTAGTAAAGTGTACAGGAATAGTCCACTGACCCCAAAGCTCCCAATCGATCATCGCCTGTAGGACCTGCCTAAATGACTTTTAAACATAGTAGTTGTACTCAACTTTACAGCAGTTTCTGGCTGTTCGTTCCACATACTCACCCATCTCTGTGTGAAAAGGTCGCTTTTAAATCTGTACCCTCACCTGACAATGCACCAGTTTGCACTTAGTCTGAATTAAATTTCACCTGCCATCCCCGTGCCCAGTTGACCCGTATTGAGGTGCATAGAGTACAGAGGAATGGAGTGCATTCTATCTAGGAAGGATTTAACTTTAGACTTTAGGCTTTAGAAATACAGCGTGGAAACAGGCCCTTCTGCCCGCCAAGGCCGCGCTGACCAGCGATCTCCATAGGCTAGCACTATCCTACACACGAGGGACAATTTACAATTTATAGAAGTCAATTAACCTACAAACCTGTACGTCTTTGGAGTGTAGGTGGAAACCGGAGCACCCGGAGAAAACCCCACGCGGATCACGGGGAGAACGTACAAACTCCATACACACAGCACAGTCCACTGAGCCGGAAGCTCCCGGCTGGCCGCGGCCTGTAGGCGTGAAGCCGCTGAGCCACCCCCTCCCCCCCCCCCCCCGCGGCCAGACGCACAAACACGTGGAGGGCCGCGGTCGGTAGGGGAGTGAGTCGCCAAGCCGCACCCCCCCTCCCTTGTCCCCCGAAGACCAGAGAGCGGGAGGATGGAGTCAGTGAGGAACGAGGCTGGTAGGAGTGGGAACCAGGAGGATGGAGTCGGCAACGACGGACGTGACGGGCGAGGAGAGAGGCGGATGGGAGAGGAGAGGGAACCGTGGTCTGGCCCACCGCGCCCTCGAGGTGGTCTGCGGGATGCTCCCCGGGGGCCACCAAGGTGGACGGGGCACAAAGCTCGTCACTCATCCAAGGCCTTTACACCTCGCAGTGCACTATCGTTTAATTGACGGGTCATTAAACACCAACTGAGCTGCAATGTGATCCAGGGCTGTATCGGAATGGAGAGGAACAGGAATTTGATCTCCTGCTTTCCATGACATAAAACCCTTTCAGATACAAGAGAATTCTTCAGTGATCAAGGTAGTTGTCCAGTACTTTAGCAAAGACAAGTTAATTTTGCCTGCAATGAGTAAGTGGTAATATATATCATGGCAATGCAAGTCACATGGGATTGGCATCATTGTAACTGAAGCAAGCACATCATTAAATTTTCAATGATCCCTGAAGCTGATACATAATAAACAAAGGATAGACTGTTGTATTTTCATTGAATCCAAGTCCTGAATTAGAAAGGGTAGAATCGTCCTTAGAAACACAATTCTACATGGACCTTTAGAAAAGACACAAAGTGCTGGAGTAACTCAACGGGTCAAACAGCATTTCTGGAGAACACGTTTCAGGTCGATCAAATCCCGAACA
Organism: Rhinoraja longicauda; assembly: GCF_053455715.1. Taxonomy (NCBI): domain Eukaryota; kingdom Metazoa; phylum Chordata; class Chondrichthyes; order Rajiformes; family Arhynchobatidae; genus Rhinoraja; species Rhinoraja longicauda. The sequence continues at coordinate 70,744,951 of NC_135956.1, forward strand.
AACAGACTTAAGAACAGTTTTTACCCCAGGGCCATACGAGAACTGAACACTACCTTTGCACTAGGCAACACCGTTAAAAAATCCTGTACTTAATATAATTGTATTTATGTATTTATTTGTTTTTGCATTTATTGCATATATGTTTGTACGCACCGTCAGGATTGGCTATTTTTTAATTTCGTTGTACTCGTTGCAATGACAATAAATGAATATTATTATTATATAGGTGATGTTTCGGGTCAGGACCCTTCTTCAGACTGATTGGGAGGGGGGGGGGGGGGTGGGGAAGCTGGAAAAGGGGAAAGGTTGGCCAAAGTGTGGCAGGCAATAGGCCAACACAGGCTTGACAGGCAGATGGTTGGAACAAAGGCCAGAGATAATAAGTGCGCGACAGGTTTCAAGAGTTGTGGATTGTGAAGTCAGGGAGAGGAAAGTAGTACAGGGGAGGTGGGTGGAGAGGGGAGAAATGGGTGGAAAGCCAGGCAGAGTGGGGTAATGTGAGTGAGAAAAGATGGGGTGTGGGTTAGTTAGAGGTGAACTAAAATCGGAGAATTCAATATTCCTACTGTTGGGTTGTAAGCCAGCTAAGTGGAATATGAGGTGCTGTTCCTCCAGGTGGGCCCAAAGTACTTCTAAAACTAAAACTGAACTCAAATCAAGGGCGGCATAGTGGCACAGCAGTAGAGTTACGCCAGAGACCCGGGTTCGATCCCGAATACGGGCGCTGTCTGTACGGAGTTTATACATTCTCCCCGTGACCTGCGTGGGTTTTCTCCGAGATCTTTAGTTTCCTCCTACACTCCAAAGACGTACAGATTTGTAGGTTAATTGGCTTGGTATAATTGTAAATTGTCCCTAGTGTGTGTAGGATAGTGTTAGTGAGCGGGGATTGCTGGTCAGCGCGGACTCGGTCGGCCGAAGGGCCTATCTCCACCGTCTGTGATAGAACACTACAGCACAGGAACAGGCTCTTCAGCCCACAAAATCTATGCCGAACACAATGCCAAGTCCAACACTTAAACTAAAAAACGAAACAAATCAACTTTCAAAGTGAGTGATTAATGCTTTGACTTTCTCTCCCGTTAGTTGATCAACGGCGCGGTGCTGCTGATTCTGCTGTCTGCCCTCGGGGACCCCGACCATTACAAGTTGGCCCACGCTGAGTTTGCCACTGACTTTGACTTCACCGACGATGCCAGTAAGTCCTTCAACATAAACATCGCCGGTGAATCCCTGCTACAGCAAGCATGCCATTAAAAACTGGAAACTGGAATACATTGAAGGTTGACGAGGATGTTGCCGGAACTCGAGTGCCTGAGCTGTAGGGAGAGGTTGGGCAGGCTGGGACTCTATTACTTGGAGCACAGGGGGATGAGGGGTGATCATGAGGTGAATTGGTAGGATGAATAGACGGTCTTTTACCCTGAATAGGGGAATCAAAAACCAGAGGACATAGGTTTGTGAGGGGGGGAAAGACTTTTAATAGGAACATGAGGGGCAACGTTTTTTGCAGAAGGGTAGTAGGTGTATGCAATGAGCTGCCAGAGGAGGTAGTTGAGGCAGTTACCATCACAACGTTTAAGAAACAATTAGACAGGTACATGGATAGGATAGGTTTAGAGGGATATGGGCCAAACGCAGGCAGGTGGGACTAGCGTAGATGGGGCATTTTGGTCAGCATGGATGAGTTGGGCCGAAGGGCCTGTTTCTGTGCCATATGGCTCTGTGTGTTCATGGCCTCTGAATTTCTTCCTTACTTTCCCTAGTTTTCTTTCTCATTTTTCCTTTCTATCCTTTTGAGTTTTAGAGTTTCGGAGATACAGCCTGGAAACAGGCCCTTCGGCCCACCGAGTCAGCATCGAACATCGATCACACGCTCACACCAGTTCTATGTTATCCCACCTTCTCATCCATTCCCTACACACTAGGAACAATTTACAGAGGCCAATTAACCTACAAACCCGCACGTCTTTGGGATGTGGGAGAAAACCGGAGCAAACGGAGGAAACCCTTGCAGACGTTTATATAATTGTGAGAGGCATAGATAGGGTTGACATTCAGAATCTTTTCCCCAGGGTGGAAATGTCAAAATCTGTAGGGCGGGAGGTGGGAGGGGGAATGTTTAAAGGAGGTGTGTGGGCCAAGGTTCTTTACACAGAGGGTAGTGGGTGTTTGGAAGCTGCTGCCAGGGGTGGTGGAGGAGGCAGATACATTAATGGCGTATACAAGGCTTTTAGATAGGCACATGGATACTGTACACTGTGGATGGATCGATTGTAATCATGTATTGTCTTTACGCTGACTGGTTAGCACACAACAAAAGCTTTTCACTGTGCCTCAGTACCCGTGACAATAAACTAAACTAAATTAAACCATGTGCAAGGAATGGAGGGATATGGATCACTGCAGGCAGAGGGGATTAGTTTATCTTGGCATCATGTTCGGCACTGAACTGAGTAAAGTTGATGTACTATGGTCCGAGATGGGCTGGAGCTCAAGCTGTCCAACACTGCCATCTGGTGGCTCCACCTAGAAGAATGAGAATGAGTTTGCTCAAGTGTGGCGGCCTCAACAGGGACCATTAAGTGACTGAGCCACACTGAGACAACCAAATACAGCACTGCCGAAGTGTTGAAAAATTAAAATAATGCTTTTAAAATGGGATGTTCACTTCTGAAAGCCCGTCATGACATTTTTAGTCCTTTCTAAATTCAGCATCCCCATTGTATCTCATCTAACTCAAGAAACAAGAGTTGTGTGGAGTTCAAGAGCCTAATGTTTAATGGGAAGAAGCTGCCTTGAACCTGGTGGTCATGTTTTCAGACTCCTGTGCCTTCTTCCTTTCTCAGGAGCATCAGAGTTTGAGGGGAGACCTGCTAGAAGTTTATAAAATTATGTGAGAAATAGTCGGCTGTCAGAACTTTTTTCCCAGGATGGAAAAGTCCAGGGTGGAAATGTCAAAGACTTGAGGGCATAGCTTTAAGGTCAGAGGGGAAAGTTTAAAAGTGATGTGCAGGGGCAGTTTGGAGTGCACTGCCACGGATTGTGGTGGAGGCAAATACGAAAGTGACATTTAAGAGAATTTTAGATACGTGCATGGATATGCAGGAAATGGAGGGATATGAGTCATGTACAAGCAGAGGAGATTGGTATAACTTGGCACGGACATTGTGGGCCAAAGGGCCTGTTCCTGTGCTGTACTGTTCTATAACTCCTGAGGGAGTTCAGCCTTTAGACTATAGAGATACAGCGTGGAAACAGGCCCCTTGGCCCTCCGAGTCCGCACCGACCTGCGATCACCCCATACATTAGCACTATCCTACACACTAGGGACAGTTTTTACAATTTACAGAAGCCAATTAACCTACGAATCTGCACGTCTTTGGAGTGTGGGAAGAAACCGGTGATCCCGGAGAAAACCCATGCAGGTCACGGCGAGAACGTACAAACTCCGTACAGACAGCACCTCTAGTCAGGATCGCACCCGGGTCTCTTGGCGCTGTTAGGCAGCAACTCTACCACTGCGCCACCGTGCCATCATCACGTTGATTAGTAGGACAGGCTTGAGGGGCCGAGTGGCCTACTCCTGCTCCTATTTCCTTGTGTTCTTACGTTCCTGAATGGGTGTCAAGTAGATCCAGGGTACGTACAAACCTGCCAGTTAAAACTAAGTATGAGGGTCAAACCAGGTCGAACAAAAGATAAAGAAAATAGAACAATCAATGTCTTTTGCAGACAATCCAATTCAGTTTCCTATTGTCTAGCTTCAAAAGAAACTCTTTGTCCCAGCACAAACGATGTGAGATCAAGTTTGCTATTCATATAAATCTTTCATTGTGTTACAGAATCTTATAACGTGTGATGAATTAATGACAATTCTGCCCTTTGGATACCTGATAGGTCTGCTTTCCCCCTCCACTCCCTCCCCCCTTCCCCTTCCCTCCCCCCTTCCCCCTCCCTGCCCCCCTTCCCCCTCCCTTCCCCCACCCTTGTCATCCTAAAATAGACACAAAATGCTGGAGTAACTCAGCAGGTCAGACAGCATCTTTGGAGAAAAACAATGGGTGGCGATTCGGGTTGGGACCCTTCTTCAGATTTCGTTAGACGCCCTACCAGTTCCACTGTCCGCGTCCTTCTAATCCTACATTGACACCTCTTCCCCAGGCACCAATGGCCATTATGGGCTCCACTGTTCCTTGGTCACCTGTTGCTGGCCCTGATTTCTTCTGGCCTCTTCCTACCTCTAGTCCCCCTCCTCCCCTCGACTTTCTGTCTGAAGTAGGGTCCCGACCCGAAACCTCACCCACTCTATTTCTCCAGTGATGCTGCCTGACCCACTGAGTTACTCCAGCATTTTGTGTCTATCTTTGTTTTAAACCAGTACCTGCAGTTCCTTACTACACGTCTCTCTGTGCTTATTAGAAGACATGTTACTGCAATTAACTAAGAAAGGATAAATGTGCAAACGGAGACAAAGTGCTGGAGTAACTCAGCGGGTCAGGCGCCATCTCTGGAGAACATGGATAAGTGACGTGTCGGGTCAGGACCCTTCTTCAGCATATGCCATGGAGGGACTACAACATAGATTAGCTTTAGTTTAGTTTATTATTTACTATTTATTATTAGTTTAGTTATTTACCACGAGGTGTTGTGTACAGTTCTGGTGGCCCCATTACAGGAAGGATGTGGAAGCTTTGGAGAGGATGCAGAAGAGGTTTACTGGTATTCTATCTGGATTAGAGGGTATTAGCTCTAAGGAGAGGTTGGGCAAACATGGTTTGTTTTATAGAGTCATGGAGTCATGCAGTGTGGAAACAGGCCCTTCGGTCCAATTGTACTCCTGTAGAGTATGATTTGTCTGGATAGCATACAAACTAAAGCTTTTCATTGCATCGGTGCACATGTTAATAATGAACCAACACTGTACCAATAACGGAGATACAAGGGTTGGGTTTCACTGTCTGTATAACTCGTTATTACCTGCCCCACACCCAGCAATGGACCATTGTGGGCTCCACCTTTCCTTGATCATCGTTATTTTTTGCATATCTTTCATTCATTGTTCTGCATCTCTCTATATCACTGTCTATGTCTCTTGTTTCCCTTTTTCTTGACTCTCTGTCTGAAGAAGGGTCTCAACCCAAACCGTCACTTATTCCTTTTCTCCAGAGATGCTGACCCGCTGATTTACCCCAGCTTTTTGTGCCTATCTTCATACACAAGGAACTGCAGATGCTGCAATCTTGGGCAAAGCACAAAGTGCTAGAAGAACTTAGTGGGTCAGATAGCATCTGCAGAGGGAATAGAAAGACGACATTTCGGGACAGGGCCCATCTTCGGACTGATCTTCCAATAGCAGTGTGAAAGGTACAACTTCTCAATTCCATTCAGGAGAATATTTCTAAGCTGGACAAAGCAAGGTGTGTTGGGGACATGTACTGGGTCAGTACTGGGTTTAGTTTCAGGGGATAAAGCTAGTCAAGGAAGATCAATGGGGAGCATATCGATGGTGGTGGCCAGTATTTAGATTGGATATGGTTGTAACTATAATCAATGATAAAATAGAGCCAAAGGTTCGGAATTGGGACCAATTATGTCAGATGGAAAGGTGATTTAACAATAGTGAACAATAGTGCTTACATTGATGTAAGTAAATCTTGGAAAAAATTAAGCCGAGATGCAGAGGACATGGGTTTAAGGTGAGGGGGGAAAGATTTAATAGAAACCTGAGGGGTAATTTCTTCACACAAAGGGTGGTGCAGTAGGTGTATGGAATGAACTGCCGGAGGAGGTGGTTGAGGCAGGGGCTGTCGCAAAGTTTAAGAGACATTTGGACAGGTACATGGATAGGGCAGATTGAGTGGGATATGGGCCAAACACAGGCAGGCCGGACTAGTGTAGATGGGACATGTTGGTCAGTGTGGCCAAGTTGGGCCGAAGAGCCTGTTTCCACACTGTATGACTATGACTATGACTCTGTAACAACAATAAAATAGGACCAAAGGGTTAAAATTGGGACCATTTATGTCAGATGGAAAGATGATTTAGCAAGAGTAGACGGAAAGTGTTTCCATCGAGGTAAATAAATCTTGGAGCCAATTTAAAAGATTAAAGTGGATCCTGGGTAGATAATCCTCTAAAGAAGAAGGTGGCACAGTGGCACAGCTCAGAGCGCTGCTGCCTCAGAGCGCCAGAGACTCGGGCTCCATTGTGACCTTAGATCTATCTTATATCTTGGAGTTGATTATTCGGCATGGACTCGATGGGCTGAAGGTCCTGTTCCCATGCTGTATCTTTCGATCAATCAAAAAATGCCTCTTAAGTCATTTTCACTTGTATAATTTTCTTGTAGTTTGTCAGTGTACAAACTTAACAATTACAACCCTGTTGCAGTTTACAAAGTTTAGTTTATTATTGTCACAGTGAAAAATTTTGGTTTGCACGCAATCCAGTCAAAGACAATACATGAATACAATCAATCAAGCTGTTCACAATGCATGGATAAAAGATGCAGGTTCAGCAATCAATACACAATATAACATTGAAGTCTGATTAAAGATCGGCACCACACTCTAGCTGGTGAAAGGATGGTTCAGTTGCCTGATGACAGCTGTGAAGAAACTGTTCCTGGATCTGGAGGTGTGCGTTTACAAACCTCTTTATCTCTTGCCTGATGGAAGGGAAGCTGCATTGCATGCTGGTCTGGTCATCAAGAAATAATGCAGGTGGGACTAGTGTAGATGGGGCACTTTGGTTAGCATGGGCAAGCTGGGCTGAAGGGCCTATTCCACGCTGTAGGACAGCAGCGATAGAGCTGCTGCCTCACGGCGCCAGAGAACCGCGTTCGATCCTGACTAAAGGTGCTGCCTGTGTGGAGTTGGCATGTTCTCCCTCTGACCACGTGTGTTTTCTCCGGGCGCTCCAGTTTCCTCCCATACTCCAAAGGTTAATTGGCTTCTGTAAATTGTAAATTGTCTCTAGTGTGTAGGATAGTGCTAGTGTACGTGGTGATCGCTGGCTGGCGTGGTCTCAGTGGGGCTGTATCTTCAAAGTCTAAAGTCTATGGTTCTATGACTCTAATGTGTGCTTTATCAAGCGTGTGACTCCTGTATCTTGCAGGTATCTGCATAGCGACTGCAATTTCCCTGCTTATGATTACAATCTGTGGCATGGCTACTTATGGTGCATACAAGGTACAGATGAACACCACAGGCATCTTGGTGGCTTTTGTTTAGCTGAGGAAATTCTATAATTTCATTTAAGAATTTTTCGTTTTGCAGTGCAAACAAATATTTCCATAATCCGAATTGGATATGATGCAATTGGTAAATTAGGGATCACTATTTATAGTATGCAGTTCTAATTGATTGCAAGACCTTTTTGATCAGGAACTAGAAAATCATTTTAAGAGTTGGAAATTGCCCGAGCAGAAAAAAGCTGCTGTAGGAAAAAACTGTTTCCATGTAACGTTCCCGCAGTAATCAGACTCCATTGTCTCTTAAGGACAGAGTCTGTCAGTTTCACCATGGGAGGCCATTGTAATTGACAAGTTTCCACTAGTGGGAGAGTCTGGGACCAGAGGGCACAGCCTTAGAATAAATGAACGTACCTATAGAAAGGAGATGAGGAGGAATTTCTCCAGTCAGAGGGTGGTGAATCTGCAAAATTCATTGCCACAGACGGCCGTGGAGGCCAAATCAATGGGTATTTTTAAAGTAGAAATTGACCAATTTCGTGATTAGGTAGGCCATCAAAGGTTATGGGGAGAAGGCAGGAGAATGGGGTTGAGAGTGAAAGATAGACCCGCCATGATTGAACGGTGGAATAGACTTGATGGGCGGAATGCCCTAATTCTAGTCCTATAACTTATGAACATGAAGTAATCGCTTCTATTGACACATGCAATAATCCATTAAACAATGTAACATAGAGCATTCAGTACTTTTAATTAACCTTTAGCCATATAAAAAATGGCTAAGCCCCTCTTCCCCATTGGCAGAATTGTTTTTATAACACAGTTTGCTAAAACGCAGGTTTCTTAGGAATGGAATGACCTGTGCTTAATAGACAATAGACAATAGGTGCAGGAGTAGGCCATTCAGCCCTTTGAGCCAGCACCGCCATTCAATGTGATCATGGCTGATCATTCACAATTGGTATCCGGTTCCTGCCTTCTCCCCATACCCCCTGACTCCACTATCATTAAGAGCTCTATCTAACTCTCTCTTGAAAGCATCCAGAGAATCGGCCTCCACTGCCTTCTGAGGCGGAGAATTCCACAGATTTACAACTCTCTGAGTGAAAAAGTTTTTCCTCATCTCCGTTCTAAATGGCCTACCCCTTATTCTTAAACCGTGGCCCCTGGTTCTGGTTGGTTTGATGAAAGTTTTAAAATACGGTAGTTTTACAGTTCAAAGTTATTTCACGTTCAGTGAATTGTAAATGGGGACCATTTGTTTCTGTGTACCTGCTCCCTTTAGGACTGTCCGCCTGGTTTTGAACTGAATGAATGCAGTTTAGTTTAGTTTAGAGATGTAGCGTGGAAACAGCCCCCTCGGCCCACCAAGTCCATGCTGACCATCTGCCACCCATACACAAGTTTCATCCCACACACGAAGGACAATTTACAGGGGCCATTAAACCCACAGCCCTGCTCGTGTTTATGTTGGAGGAAAATGGAGGAAACCGAGAGCACCTGGAGAAAAATGAGAAAATTCCACACAGACTGCAGCCGAGGTCAGGATTGAACCCGGGTCTCCGGCGCTGTGAGGCAGCAGCTCCACCAGCTGCGCCATGGTGCTGCAGTTAACTACACAACAACCAATCTCAGATGTAAAGAGCAGGAGAACTTAATGGCTGCTTCAGATCAAGACTCTTTAGATTAGGTTGCATTTAGACTTTAATTTTAGTTTTCGTTTTAGAACAGTGTGGAAACAGGCCCTTCGGCCCACCGAGTCCACGTTATCACTGGGAGAATGTACTAACTCTGTACCTGTAGACAGCACCTGTAGTCAGGATTGAACCCGGGTCTCTGGCGCTGTGAGGCAGCAATGCTACCGCTGTGCCACTGTGCCGACCTTTGATGACCACCTTGGATGTAATGTAATTTAAAACATTGAACCCGTTCTTCCTTGGTGGTTACATATTGAACATTATAAGCCATTGATGGGCTTCAATCGTAGAGTTGTACTGCTTGAAGCAGCCTCCTTGGCTTTCTGAGCCCACTAATATGACTTACATCTATTGTCTATTCCTTCTTGATTTGCAGCAACGGAGTGCGTGGATAGTTCCCTTCTTCTGTTACCAGATCTTTGACTTCACCCTCAACGCTCTCGTGGCCATCAGTGTGGTCGTCTACCCAAGCTCCATCCAGGACTACCTACGACAACTGGTACGGAAGGAGCGATACTACTCCTAATGGGAGTTATCTATAGGCCCCCAAACAGTAGCCTCGACATAGGGTGCAAGTTGAATCAGGAGATAAAATTGGCGTGTCACAAATGTAATGCTACGGTGGTTATGGGAGATTTCAACATGCAGGTAGACTGGGAAAATCAGGTTGGAAATGGACCCCAGGAAAGAGAGTTTGTAGAGTGCCTTCGAGATGGATTCTTAGAACAGCTTGTACTGGAGCCTACCAGGGAGAAGGCAATTCTGGATTTAGTGTTGTGTAATGATCCTGATCTGATAAGGGGACTAGAGGTAAAAGAGCCATTAGGAGGCAGTGATCACAACATGATAAGTTTTACTCTGCAAATGGAAAGGCAGAAGGGAAAATCGGATGTGTCGGTATTACAGTATAGCAAAGGGGATTACAGAGGCATGAGGCAGAAGCTGGCCAAAATTGACTGGAAGGAGGCCCTAGCAGGGAAGACGGTAGAACAGCAATGGCAGGTATTCCTGGGAATAATGCAGAGGTTGCAGGATCAATTTATCCCAAAGAGGGGAGTAAGAGACACCTGTGGCTGACAAGGGAAGTCAGGGACAGCATAAAAATTAAGGAGAGGAAGTATAACATAGCAAAGAAGAGTGGGAAGACAGAGGAATGGGACTCTTTTAAAGAGCAACAAAAGTTAACTAAAAAGGCAATACGGGGAGAAAAGATGAGGTACGAGGGTAAACTAGCTAATAATATAAAGGAGGATAGTAAAAGTTTTTTTAGGTACGTGAAGAGGAAAAAAATAGTCAAGGCAAATGTGGGTCCCTTGAAGACAGAAGCAGGGGAATTTATTATGGGGAACAAAGAAATGGCAGACGAGTTAAACCGTTACTTTGGATCTGTCTTCACTGAGGAAGATACACACAATCTCCCAAATGTTCTAGGGGCCGGAGAACCTAGGGTGATGGAGGAACTGAAGGAAATCCACATTAGGCAGGAAATGGTTTTGGGTAGACTGATGGGACTGAAGGCTGATAAATCCCCAGGGCCTGCTGGTCTGCATCCCAGGGTACTTAAGGAGGTGGCTCTAGAAATAGTGGAAGCATTGGAGATCATTTTTCAATGTTCTATAGATTCAGGATCAGTTCCTGTGGATTGGAGGATAGCAAATGTTATCCCACTTTTTAAGAAAGGAGAGAGAAAACGGGTAATTATAGACCAGTTAGTCTGACATCAGTGGTGGGGAAGATGCTGGAGTCAATTATAAAAGACGAAATTGCTGAGCATTTGGATAGCAGTAACAGGATCATTCCGAGTCAGCATGGATTTACGAAGGGGAAATCATGCTTGACAAATTTGCTGGAATGTTTTGAGGATGTAACTAGGAAAATTGACAGGGGAGAGTCAGTGGATGTGGTGTACCTCGACTTTCAGAAAGCCTTCGACAAGGTCCCACATAGGAGATTAGTGGGCAAAATTAGAGCACATGGTATTGGGGGTAGGGTACTGACATGGATAGAAAATTGGTTGACAGACAGAAAGCAAAGAGTGGGGATAAATGGGTCCCTTTCGGAATGGCAGGCAGTGACCAGTGGGGTACCGCAAGGTTCGGTGCTGGGACCCCAGCTATTTACGATATACATTAATGACTTAGATGAAGGGATTAAAAGTACCATTAGCAAATTTGCAGATGATACTAAGCTGGGGGGTAGTGTGAATTGTGAGGAAGATGCAATAAGGCTGCAGGGTGACTTGGACAGGTTATGTGAGTGGGCGGATACATGGCAGATGTAGTTTTATGTAGATAAGTGTGAGGTTATTCACTTTGGAAGTAAGAATAGAAAGGCAGATTATTATCTGAATGGTGTCAAGTTAGGAAGAGGGGATGTTCAACGAGATCTGGGTGTCCTAGTGCATCAGTCACTGAAAGGAAGCATGCAGGTACAGCAGGCAGTGAAGAAAGCCAATGGAATGTTGGCCTTCATAACAAGAGGAGTTGAGTATAGGAGCAAAGAGGTCCTTCTACAGTTGTACCGGGCCCTGGTGAGACCGCACCTGGAGTACTGTGTGCAGTTTTGGTCTCCAAATTTGAGGAAGGATATTCTTGCTATGGAGGGCGTGCAGCGTAGGTTCACTAGGTTAATTCCCGGAATGGCGGGACTGTCGTATGTTGAAAGGCTGGAGCAATTAGGCTTGTATACACTGGAATTTAGAAGGATGAGGGGGGATCTTATTGAAACATATAAGATAATTAGGGGATTGGGCACATTAGAGGCAGGAAACATGTTCCCAATGTTGGGGGAGTCCAGAACAAGGGGCCACAGTTTAAGAATAAGGGGTAGGCCATTTAGAACGGAGATGAGGAAGAACTTTTTCAGTCAGAGAGTGGTGAAGGTGTGGAATTCTCTGCCTCAGAAGGCAGTGGAGGCCAGTTCGTTGGATGCTTTCAAGAGAGAGCTGGATAGAGTTCTTAAGGATAGCGGAGTGAGGGGGTATGGGGAGAAGGCAGGAACGGGGTACTGATTGAGAGTGATCAGCCATGATCGCATTGAATGGCGGTGCTGGCTCGAAGGGCTGAATGGCCTACTCCTGCACCTATTGTCTATTGTCTACTCAACAACTTCATTAGAACACAAAGTGCTGGAGTAACTCAGCGGTTCAGGCAGCATCTCTGGAGCACATGGATATGTGACAGTTCAGGGCAGGACCCTTTTTTAGTTTAGTTTAGTTTCATTTAGTTTAGAGATACAACGTGGAAACAGGCCCTTCGGCCCATCCGGTCCGCACCGACCAGCGATCCCCGCACATTAACAATATCGTACACCCAGGAGGGACAATTTTTACATTTACCAATTAACCTACAAACCTGTACGTCTTTGGAGTGTGGGAGGAAACTGAAGATCTTGGAGAAAACCCACGCAGATCATGGGGAGAACGTACAAACTCCGTACAGTACAGCACCCGCAGTCAGGATCGAACCTGGGTATCCGGCTCTGCATTCACTGTAAGGCAGCAACTCTACCGCTGTGCCACCATGACTGCCCTTCTGCAGGCTGATTGTAGGAGGGGGGGAAAGTCTAGAAAAGAGGGAGGGGGGGGGGGGGGGGATGAGGAGCGGTGAAGAGATTGAGGTGAGAAAAGACCAGGACCACTCAGGGCCAGCCACAAATCAGACCTATTGTCAGTCAGAAGGAGGGTCCTGAACTGAAACATTAGCCATTTTTTTTTCTCTGGAGATGCTACCTGATCTGCTGAGTTACTCCAGCACTTTATGTCCATCTTTGGCATAAACCAGCATCTGCTGTTCTTTGTTTCTAACCTTTTCATTATATGTTGGTACAAGTGACAATAAACTAAACTAAACAATTGTATTCTGCTTGGATAGCTTACAACCCAATAGTATAACCATTCAATTTTCCAATTTTAGGCGTAGGTTTATATTATTATTGCCATGTGAAATTAAAAGTTTTGCTTTGCATACTATCCAAACAGATAAGATAATACCATGTGCAGGAATGAACTGCGGATGCTGGTTTAAATTGAAGGTAGACACCGTCTGAAGAAGGGTCTCGACCCAAAACGTCACCTATTCCTTTTCTCCAGAGATGCTGTCTGACCCGCTGAGATAATACCATTGATAAATACAAACAAATAAAACTCACGAACAATAGATAGAGCAAACCGAAGAAGCTCCAGGTTTAACGTGTCTCCCATGTTCTGCCCCCACAGCCTGACAACATCCCCTACAAGGAGGACATCACCTCGATGAGCTCAACATGCCTGCTGTTCATCGTCATGTTCTTCATCAGCGCTATTCTGGCCTTTAAGGTAAGTGTTGGTACAATCAAGCTCAGCTTTGCCCCGTGAGTTCGCCCCTCATCCTGCAATCCACCAGCTCTCCTCAACAAGACCCTTCCCAAAAGGAAGCTTTATAAGGCGCTGGTCAGACTACATTTGGAATACTGTGAGCACTTTTGGGCCCCCATAAAAAGTTCATAAGTAATAGGAGCACAATTAGGCCATTTGGCCCATCAAGTCTACTCTGCCATTCAATCATGGCTGATCTATCTTTCTGTCCCAATCCAATTGTCCTGCCCTTCTCCCCATAACCCATGATACCCTTACTAATCAAGAATCTATCAACCGCCACCTTAAAAATAACCAATCGCTTGGCCTCCACAGCCGTTTGTGGCAATGAATTCCAGATTCACCACCCTCTCACGGAAGAAATTCCTCCTCATCTCCTGTTTAAAGGTATGTTCTTTCAGTCTGAGGCTGTGCCCTCTGGTTCTAGACTCTCCCACTAGTGGAAACATCCTCTCCACATCCACTCAATCCAGGCCTTTCACTATTCATTAAGTTTCAATGAGGACCTCCCTCATCCTTCTAAAAGGATCTGAGGAAAGATGTGCTGGCGTTGGAGAGGGTCCAGAGGAGGTTTACATGAATGATTCTAGAGGTTGACTATTGAGGAGCGTTTAACAGCTTTGAGCCTGCTCCCACTGGAGATTGGAAGGATGAGGGGGGGGGGGGGACCTCATTGAAACTTATCGAGTAGTGAAAGGCCTGAATAGAGTGGATGTGGAGAGGATGTTTCCACTAGTGTGAGAGTCTGCGACCAGAATGTACAGCCACAGAATAAAAGGATGTACCTTTAGAAAGGAGATGAGGAGGAATTTCTTTAGTCAGAGGGTGGTGAATCTGTGCGATTCATTGACACAGACGGCTGCGGAGGCACATATATTGGATTTTTTAAGGCAGAGATTGACAGGTTCTTGATTAGTACGGGTGTCAGGAGTCATGGGGAGAAGTCAGGAGAATGGGATTGAGAAGGAAAGATAGATCAGGCATGATTGAATGGCAGAGTAGACTCGATGGGCCGAATGGCTTAATCCTGCTCCTTTGACTTATGAACATGAACTTCTTCACCACCCCAGCTACCTGTGTCTCAACTTTCAGGGTACTGGACATCTCTAGCCCAAGGTCCCTCTGCTCTACGACAGCTCCAATGTCCCACTGAGTAAGTCCTGCCCTGGTCTGACCTGCCAAAATGCACCTCCTCACACTTACCCAAGTTAAGTTCCTATAGAAATGGAGCAGGCGTGTGGGTGCGTAAGATCAAACAACACGTTTCTGTGTACTTTATGCTGCAACTTCTTCCTCCCTTTAAATAACCTTCAGCCTTAAATTGCCCACAAAAAGCAGAAATCCTGTTCGGATATGAAAATATTTCTCTGTATATGTATACGTTAGATGGTGCCAAGGTAAATTAATATCCAATTGGATTAAACAGACATTAAATGAGTGTGAATCGGCACAATTCATGGTGTGGTATTGTTACTGGCAAGGGTTGGATTATCCCTGAACCTGGGCCCTCTAGGTTGTGTGTTCTTAGCAGGCAAGGTCCGATGCAAGGTTTCCTCATGCATGGTCTTGATCCTAAACGTTGACATCCTGAGCTACTATCTACCTCATTGGAGACCCGCAGACTATCTTCAATTGGACTTTATAAGTTCTAGGAGCAGAATTAGGCCATTCGGCCCATCAAGTCCACTCCGCCATTCAATCATGGCTGATTTATCTTTCCCTCTCAACCCCATTCTCCTGCCTTCGCCCCATCACCCCTGACACTCCTACTAATCAAGGGTGACTTTACTGGACTTTATCTTGCACTAAACGTATTCATGTATAGTCTTTCAGATGACTGGATAGCATGCGGTAAAAAGCATTTCGCTGTACCTTGGTACACGTGACAATAAACTAAACCTAACTAAACACAAGGTCATGTGATGTAGTGGGTTTGAAATGCAAAAGGAAGTAACAATCTCCTTTGTTTTCCAGGCGTATCTCATTGGTTGTGTCTGGAACTGCTACAGGTACATCAATGGCAGGCATGCGGCTGACGTGTTGGTCTATGTGGCTAATGACACCATGGTAAGCAAGGAGTGAGTGCCCTAAATGTCTTTGAACCTTAGATCTTTTTCCATCCACTGTGCCTCCTGCATGCAACGTTTACCCTGATTGCAATCCCTACCGAGTTAAGGTGGTGAAAGAAGGAGCACAGCTGGTCGGCACGGTGGCACAGCTGTTAAAGGCGCTGCCTCACAGCGCCAGAGACCCCTGTTCGATCCTGTCCTCGGGTGTTGTCTGTGTGTGTGGAGTTTGCACGTTCGTGTGGGTTTCCACCAGGTATTCCGGTTTTCTCCCAAAGATGTGAGAGTTTGTAGGTTGACGCAAAGTGCTGGAGTAACCTTCCCACATAGGGTTTGTAGGTTAATGGCATGGTGGGTGAGTGGGAGATTCTGATGGAAGTTGATGGAAATGGAGAGAATAAAATAAAATGGGATCAATGCAAGATTAATGAAAACAGGTGATTGATGGTCAGCGTGGCCAACGAGCCTGTTTCCATGCTGTCTCTCTCTAAAACTCTGCTGAATGGTTAGCTCTTTATTGTGAACCTCTGATCCCCTTGTTTGAGAGACTCCGTACAGTTATACAATCACACAGCATAGAAACAGGCTCTTTGGTCCATAAACCATGCTGACTATTAGGTATAAGAAAGGTTTAGAGGGATAGATGGACCAAACGCGGGCAAATGGGACTAGCTTAGATGTGGTATCTTGGTCGGCTTGAACGAGTTTGGCCGAAGGGTCTGTTTCCGTGCTGTATGAATCTGTTGAAATATGTGGTTGTAAGAAGATAAAGTTTAGTACACACTCCAACACTGTACGGGCAGAGCCCTTTTCCCAGGGTAGGAATATCAGAGACGAGAGGGCATAGGTTTAAGATGAGAGGGGCAAAGTTTAAAAGGTATGATGTGCTGGGCAAGTTTTTTACACAAAGGATGGTGGGTGCCTGGAACATGCTGCCGGAGGTGGCGGTGAAGGAGGCGGATACAATAGTGGCATTTAAGAGACGTTTGAATAGGCACATGGATATGCAGGGAATGGAGGGATATGGATTATGTGCAGGCAGATAAGAGTTGGTCTTGGCATCATGTTTGGCACAGACATTGTGGGCTGAAGGGCCTGTTCCTGTGCTATACTGTTCTGCATTCTATGTTCTGTTCCTTCTTTCCCGCCTGTAACAAAATTACTTCTTTCATCTTTAGGTTCTCCTTCCGAACTACGACGAGACTGTTTTAATCCCTGAGAAAGACCCACCCCCTCCGTACATCTCCGCTTAAAGTCACAGGGAAACTGACCTAAGCAAGACTGTGTGCATCCTTGTAGGCTCAGTGTCAGACTACACTCTGTAAGAGGGATCTTCATTCAACCGTGCATCGTGTCCGCTCGTTCTGGGAATGAAGAACCCCATTATTAAGATTTCTTCTTGTTGCTTTTTTCCTCTGGTTGTTTGTATCGCTCCCAGTAATGTCTAAGAGGACAACGCATCCTATGAAAAAGGATTTATTGTATTAATGCCCAAGGATTTTGGGGAATCATTTGAAAGAGTCGACGTTCAAGTTAATGCAAGTATTTTACAATGAAACCAGATTGTATATTGAGGAGTGTGGGAATTCTCTGCACCTTGTGGATATTTTGTGATTCCTTGTGGATATTTTGAACTTTATACCTGTTGGTAACAATGTGCATGTGTGAGCGTGTGTGTGAGTGCATATGTGCATGTGTGTGTTGGTGCTTGGTATGTGTGTGTGTGCGCACGTGTGCGTGTGTGCATGTGTGCATGAGTGTGTGTGTGTGTGTGCTGGTGCATGTGTGTCTGTGTGCGAGTTGCATGTGTGCACATGTGTGTGTATGTGTGTGCGTGTGCACTTGTGTGCGTGTGTGATTGTGTGTCATAGAGTCATAGAGTGATACAGCATGGAAACAGGCCCTTCGGTCCAACTTTCCCACACCGACCAACATGTTCCATCCACACTAGTCCCAGCTGCCTGCGTTTAGTCCATATTCCTCGAAACCTGTCCTATCCATGTACCTGTCTAAATATTTCTTAAACGTTGCGCTAGTACCTGCTATTGTTTGCAGGTGCTATCTTGTGTGATAGTGTGTGTATGCGTGTGTGATTGTGAGTGTGTGTGTATGTTGTCAACTTTCTTTCATTAGCAATTAGAATATAATGTCACAGAATCATAGACTGGTGCAATATAGAGATGCTATTCAGTTCATTATGCCTTTCAACCCATTCCCTCTGCTCTTCCATCACCCTCCCACCAAGCCTTGCTGAATTTCTCCATTCCCCCTTTCAAAAGCTCCTGTTGAATCTGTCCTTTCACCCCATGTGCTCCAAGTCCCAACTCTCTGAACAGTGAGGAGCATCTTTTTCACACAGAGGAAGGTGGTTGTATGGAACAAGCTGCCAGAGGAGGGAGTTGAAGCAGGTACTATAAAAACATTTAAAATCCATTTGGACAGGTACATGGATGGAACAGGTTTAGAGGGATAATAGACCAAGTGGACCCGTTGGGCCCAAACCTCTCCTGCATTGGTGCAGCACCCTCTTCTCCCCCCCTCCCTCTCTCCCTCTCCCCCCAACCTCGCCTCCCCCCCCCCTCTCCCCCCTCCCTCCTCCCCTCTCCCTCCTCCTCCCCTCCCCCTCCTCCCTCCTCATCTCCCCCTCCCTCCTCCCTCCTCCTCTCCCCCTCCCTCCCTCCACCCCCTTCCCCTCCCCCCCACTCCATCCCCTTCAACCCCCCTTTTCCTCCCTCCTCTCCCCTCCCTCCCTAGGAGATAGATTTAAACTTTAAAATGTGAATAACTTTAAAAATATAACACCGATTTCAATTAAACCTCTTCCATTAGCACCAAAGGGACGACGATGAGTAAGGTGGGCCGAGAAATGGCACGCTATCGTGTACTGTTCGGGCTGTGGTCCAGGAACAAACAAACAAACAAACGAACGAGAGTTTTAGTATATAGATGGACCAAACACAGGCAGGTGGGACTAGTGTATTTGGGGGGTGGTGGTCGGTGTGGGCAAGTTGAGCTGAAGGGCCTGTTTCCACGATGTTTGCTTCTATGACTCTATGACTCAATGAGTAGTGGAATCAAGAAGCAAGTCATAGCAGCACGTTGCAGTGACACGTTACTTTCTGTGTAAAAAAACTTACACTAAAAATCTTTAAACTTTCCCCACTCACCTTTAAGTACGCCCTCAGGAATTTGATATTTCAACTCTGAGGAGGAAGATTCTAACTGTCTGCCCTCTCATAGACTTCATATACTTATTCTCAGCCTCAGATGCTCTGGAGAAGACAATCCAAATCTGTCCAACCTCTTCTTATAGCTAATACTTTCAAATCCAGGCAGCATCCTGGTAAACCTCTTCTGCACCCTCTCCAAAGCAAGTATTTTCCATAGTCCCTTTGAATTAAGACTTTCTGTTGAATTTTGTTGAATTGGCTTTCTTTGCAAATGAAAAGAACTAACCTTACACTGACAAATGTCCTTTATTTTAAGTTTTGCGAGCTTAAAATGGGCTGCAGTCCTGAAGTTGGGAACTGCTAACTTGCTATGTTGTGCTTGGAACAGTGGTGCAGCTGGTAGAGCCCATGCCTCACAGCGTCAGGTTCGATCCTGACCTTGGGTGCTGTCTGTGAGTGGAGTTAGCATGTTCTCCCTGTGACGACATGGGTTTCTTCCGGCTGCTCTGGTTTCCTCTCGCATCCCAAAGGCATGTAGGTTGATGGGTTAATTTGTCTCTGTCAATTGCCCCTAGTGTGCAGGTGAGTGGTGGAATTGGGAGAGAGTTCATGAGAAATGGGGAGAAAGGGATTAGTATAGGTTTATTATTTTCATGTGTACCGAGGTACAGTGAAAAGCTTTGTTTTGTGTGCTATCTAATCAAATCAGATTATACGACACATAAACACAATCAAGCCAAACACAAGTGCAACAGGTAGAGGGAAGAGAAGGGTGCCAGAGTGCAGAATATAGTTTCTCAGCACATGATCAGTGTAAATGAGTGTTGGAGACACAAGGAACTGTAGATGCTTGTTTACAAAAAAAAGACGCACCGTGCTGGAGTAACTCAACGGGTCAGGCAGCATCTCTGGCGAACATGGATTGGCGATGTCTTGGGTTGGGACCCTTATTCAGACATTCCCAGATGCTGCCTGACCCGCTGAGTTGCTCCAGCACTTAGTGTCTTTTAATGAGTGGTTGACGGTTGGCATGGACTTGATGGGCCAAATGGCCTACGTCTGCGCTGGATGACAGAATATCCATTGAACTGAAAGCTTCACATTGGGCTTCTGAATAGGGCACTTCAGTATTTATCCTGGTTAATGCTGAGTTTTATTTGAAGTTTCTGTTGTGTTATACTTCACTGTCGATGATTTTCACTGCTGTGTTCACTTGCCAAGGGTTCACGGGAATCGGGTGCCAGGACAAGACTCCTTAATCCTGTGACTGAAACAAAAATGTGAATTGTGAGTGTTTGTTGGAATTGAGCAGAACATTGAATTGGTGTTTCACATCATGGCTCTGATTGATAATGAATGAAGTCACAGAATCTTCATTTAAATCTTTGTTTAGATCAATTTGTGACTGTAAATACAAAAGGTTCAATAAATGCTGAGCATGCCGACCCTGATATTGTTTGTTGTGTCACCTCATGGTTTCAGATCTTTACCATCACAAGAAATCTTCATCTTATGGAAATGTACAATATCATGAGAGGAATAGATCGGGTAAACGCATGGAGTCTCTTGCCTAGAGTTGACAGGTGGAACTGGTGTAAATGGGGCATGTTGGTCGGTTTGGGCAAAGGCCCTGTTTCTGCGCTGTATGACTCTATGACAGTAAGTCAGATAGCATTCACTCATTATCTCAAAGGAAGGTTATATTGACTTTGACGGAAGTCCTGGATTGGTTTCTTAACTCCAAGCGTTCACTAGATGATTTCCGAATGGTGGAAACAAGAAACTGCAGATGCTAGTTAATACACAAAAGGACGCAAAGTTTGAAGAAGGGTCTTGACCCGAAACGTAACCTATCCATGTTCTCCCATGATGCTAGACGCAAACTGCTGGAGTAACTCAGCGGATCTGGTAGCATCTCTGGAGAAAAACAATGGGTGACGTTTCAAGTCGAGACCCTTCAGAGATGCTGGCTAAGCTAGACTTTAGACTTTAGAGATATAGCATGGAACAGGCCCTTCGGCCCGACGTGTCCGTGTCGACCAACGATCATCCCCGTACACTAGCACTATCCTGCACACTTGGGCCAACTTACAATTTGCAGCAATTAACCTACAATCCTGTACCTCTGGAATGTGCGAGGAAACCGGAGCACCCGGCGAAAACCCATGCAGTCACAGAGAGAGCGTACAAATTCTGTACAGACAGCACCCTTAGTCAAGATCGAGCCTGGGTCTTTGGCGCTGTAAAGCAGCAACTCTACCGCTGCACCACAATCCCGCAGACAGCTCCTGAGGTAAGGATTGAACCCGGGTCTCTGGCGCTGTGAGCGCAGTGTGGAAATGTCACAGACTAGAGGGCACGGCTTTACGTTCAGAGGGGCAAAGTTTAATGGAGATGTGTGGGGTAAGGTTTTTACACGAGTGGTGGGTGCCAGGAGTGGTGGTGGAGGCAGACCTTAAGACACTTTTAAATAGGTACATGGATATGCAGGGAATGGAGGGATATGGATCATGTGCAGACAGAGGAGATTGGTAGATACAAAATGCTGGAGTAATTCAGCGGGTCAGGCAGCATCTCTGGAGAAAAGGAGAAGGTGATGTTTCAGAAGAAGGATTCTGACCCGAATCGTCACCTACTCCTTTTCTTCAGAGGTGCTGCCTGACATGCTGAGTTTCTTCAGCATTTTGTGTCTATCTTCGGGGTAAACCGGCATCTGCAGTTCCTTCCTACACAGTTTAACTTGGCATTATGTTCAGCACAGACACTGTGGGCCGAAGGGATGTTGGTGTGCTGCGCAGTTCTAGGTTCTACTGATGAATGGTGATTATAATGTCCAGTGGAATGCAAATGTATTCTAGCCAAATTTCTTGTAATAATATTTGGGGACAATCCATTTAAAATTGCGCTTGCTAGTTGTCTGTCATTTTTTTGGCAATGCCTGGTTTATTCATTGGATTCAAGAAGAGAAATGTTGTGGAGATTCTGGAGCAGAGCCATTCAAAGGGGAGTGAAATGAAAGGCAGGCAAAGAAGCTGGAGTGGCACAACAGTGCCTGCCGGGACTCAAGGCCCTGAGCGATAGGGAGAGGTTGAACCAGCTGGGACTTTATTCCCTGAAGCGCAGGAGGCTGAGGGGGTGATCTTACAGAGGTGTATAAGATCTTGAACAGTGAATGCACAGAGTCTTTAACCCAGAGAAGGGGAACCTAAAGCCAGAAGACATAGATTTAAGGTGAAAATGGAATGAGCAGCTGGAGGAGGTAGTTGAGCCAGGCACAATAACTACATTTAAAAGACATTTGGACAGGTACATGGATAGGAAATGTTCAGAAGGACATAGGCCATAAACAGGTAATTGGGACTGGCATAGATGGGCTACTTTGATCAGCATGGAGGAATTGGGCCGAAGGGCCTGTTTCCGTCGTGTATGATACCATGACTCTAAGACCAAGGCAACATTCACCACTACCTCCTTTGACAGATGGTTCATATACCCACCATCCTCCATGTGTAAAAGTTGCCCTTCAGATTCCAATGAAATCTTTACCCACTCACCTTAAACCTATGTCTTCTGGTTCTTGATTCCCCTGCTCTAGGAAAAAGACTGTGCTTTCACCCTATCTAGTCCCCTCATGATCTTATAAAATCACATTCAGCTTCCTGCGCTCCAAAGAATAAAGTCGTAGTCCGCCCAACCTCTCCCTATAGCTTAGGCATTCAAGTTATCAAGTCAAAGTCATAGCATCATACAGCGTGGAAACAGGCCCTTTGGCCCAACTTGCCCACACCAACCAACATGCTCCATCTACACTAGTCCCACATGCATGTGCATTAGGCCCATATCCCTCTAAACCTACCCTTTCAATGTGCTTGGCCAAATGTTTTTTTAAATGTTGCGATAGTACCCGCCTTAACTACCTCCACTGGCTGCTCATTCCCTGCACTCACCACCCTTTGTGTGAAAAAGATAGCCCTCGGGTTCCTATTAAATCTCCCCCCCCCCCCCTCACCTTAAACCTATGTCCTCTGGTTCTCGATTCCCCGACTCTGGGCAAGATACTCTGTGTATGCACCCAATCTATTCCAAAATCTAGTTCTGACAACATCCTCATCAAAAACTCTCAAGAAGTTTGGTACCATCCAGGACAAACCAGGGGAAGGTGAGAAGACAAAGATTGAATAGATTATCACCACATCCAATTCCTTAATCATTCATTCCCTCACTACCTGTTCTCCATAGTGTTCCTTCTGCAAACAGCACTGTCATTTCTTGCCTAGTCTACTCCAATAACACCTCCCACATCCATGGCCTCCGCTGCCTAGAAGGACAGGTGGAGAAAGCTCGTGGGCTAAACTGCCAAGGTCTTTTTCCAGGATACTGTCAACCACATGCCACATTCGGAAACATAATTTTACTCAATGAGGTGTGATCTGGAACGCGCTGCCTGAGTTGGAAGCAGATTCAATGGGAACATTCAATAGATAAATACTTTAAAAGCAATGGCCAAGAAAGCACACCAACACCTCCACTTTCTTTGAAGGTTCAGGAAGTTCGGCAAGTCCCCAACAACTCTCACCAACTTCTACTGATGCGCTGTAGAAAGCCTTTTATCAGGATGCATTGCAGCATGGTTTGGGAACAGCTCCATCCAAGACTGCAAGAAATTGCAGCGAATTGTGGATGCAGCCAAGACCATCACACAAATGAATCTCCCTTCCATTGACTCCATCTACACTTCACGCTGCCTTGGCAAGGCCACCAGCATAATCAAGGAGCAGTCTCACCCCAGTCACTCCCTCTTCTTCCCTCTCCCATCAGGCAAGAGGGTACAGAAAACGCATACCTCCAGATTCAGGAACAGTTTCTCTCTCTCCCACTTTAATCGGATTTTACTGGACAATGAACGTTATTCCCTTTATCCTGCACCTGTACACTGTGAACGGCTCGATTGTAATCATGTAAAGACTTTCTGCTGACTGGTTGACACACAACAAAAAGCTTTTCACTGTATCTCGGTAACCCTGACAATAAACGAAACTAAACTTGAATGGAAACAATACCTAGAATATGGAATGTGGGATTAATTGGAAAGTTTTCTCAAAGAGCCAGCACAAGCATTCTGTGCTGGATTTTTATTTCATTCAATGTATCTGTGAAGGTGACTTGGAAAGAGAA
This sequence comes from Rhinoraja longicauda, assembly GCF_053455715.1. Lineage (NCBI taxonomy): Eukaryota > Metazoa > Chordata > Chondrichthyes > Rajiformes > Arhynchobatidae > Rhinoraja > Rhinoraja longicauda. Next base: position 70,768,608 of record NC_135956.1, read on the forward strand.
AATCGACTTCAAATCACCCCCTCATTGTGAGAAATTCTCCGTATGATATTGCAAATAATCTCAGACTGTTAAAGTTTAGCAGTGACTCCAGTAACCGGTAGTGCGACACGATGGCACAGCGGTAGAGTTGCTGCCTTACAGCGCCAGAGACCCACCTTCAATCCTGACCAAGGGTGGTGTCTGCACAGAGTTTGTACGTTCTCTCTGTGACCGGTTGATTTTTCCCCAGGTGCTCCTGCCAATTGACAGAATCTATCAATCTACGCCTTAAAAATATCCATTGACTTGGCCTCCACAGCCGTCTGAATTCCGCAGATTCACCACCCTCTGACTGAAGAAGTTCCTCCTCATCTCGTTTCTAATGCTACAGTATTGGAGAATATTGAGTGGAAAGTGGAGAGTATTCCATCAAATTCCTGGCTCCTGTCTTGTGAATGTTGGAAAGGCTATGAGGTATCGGGAAGTCAATCACTCACTACAGCTGTTGTATCCACACTATTTATGTGGTTGGTCCAGTTACGTTTCTGGTCAACGTTGAATCCCAGAGTCACCGCACAGTAAGAGTAGTGGGCAGATACACAGTGACATAGACCACTTCTTCATATCCCGCTCCCACCTGCTCTTTTGGCAAGCATCCCAGTTTCACCAGATTAGGAAACCCATCCTTTTTTTTGCATGCTATAATAAAAAGGAACTGCAGATGCTGGTTCATACCAAAAATAGACACAAAATACTGGAGTAACTTAGCGGGTCAGGCAGCATCTCTGGAGAACATGGATAGGTAACGTTTCGGGTCGGGACCCTCCTTTAGTCTGAAGACGGATCAGTCTGAAGAAGTCTCCCAACCCGAAACATCACATCTATTTTCTCCAGAGATGCTGCCTGACCCGCTGACTTTCTCCAGCACTTTGTGTCTATCTTTCCAATATTGTATGAGTTTTGTCTGAGGGATTTTAGGACTTAGGTTAGGCCACAATTGGAATATTGTGTGCAGTTCAATGTAGAGCAAAAACGAAACAAAAGCTCAAAATCCCTGGTGCAACTAAGGCAGCTTGTAGTTTTGGAGTTTAGTTGGAGTTCGTAGCATTCAGTAGCCTGATGGTTGTTGGGAAGATACTAATGAACCTGTTTTCAGACTCATATACTTTCTTCTCGATGGCAGGAGTGAATAACTCCCAGAGTGATGCCTGGATTACTGGCTAAAGGGGGAGGTCACCAAGACCTGGAACATCAGAGGTTGAGGGGAGACCTGATAGAAGTGTATACATTTATGAGAGGCGTAGATGGGGCTGACAGTCAGAACCTTTTTCCCAGAATGGAAATATCAAATACTAGAGGGCATAGCTTTAAGATGAGAGGCGCAACGTTTAAAGGAGATATGCTGGATAGGTTTTTTACATGGAGGGTGGTGGGTGCCTGGAACACGCTACCAGGGGTAGTGGTGGAAACAGATGCGATAGCGGCATTTAAGAGGCCTTTGGATAGGCACATGGATGTGAAGGGAATGGAGGGGTTTGGATTATGTCCAGGTAGATAAGAGTTAGTCTTGGCATTATGTTCGGCACAGACCCTTGTTTGCCGAAGGGCCTGTTCCTGTGTTGTACTGTTCTATGTTCTATCGTGTTCTATCGTGTTCCAGGAATCCAGCAATCTATTCCCCTCTCCATAAATGGGTCCCTTTCGGAATGGCAGGCAGTGACCAGTGGGGTACCGCAAGGTTCGGTGCTGGGACCCCAGCTATTTACGATATACATTAATGACTTAGACGAAGGGATTAAAAGTACCATTAGCAAATTTGCAGATGATACTAAGCTGGGGGGGTAGTGTGAATTGTGAGGAAGATGCAGGGTGACTTGGACAGGTTGTGTGAGTGGGCGGATACATGGCAGATGCAGTTTAATGTAGATAAGTGTGAGGTTATTCACTTTGGAAGTAAGAATAGAAAGGCAGATTATTATCTGAATGGTGTCAAGTTAGGAGGAGGGGGAGTTCAACGAGATCTAGTGCATCAGTCAATGAAAGGAAGCATGCAGGTACAGCAGGCAGTGAAGAAAGCCAATGGAATGTTGGCCTTCATAACAAGAGGAGTTGAGTATAGGAGCAAAGAGGTCCTTCTACAGTTGTACCGGGCCCTGGTGAGACCGCACCTGGAGTACTGTGTGCAGTTTTGGTCTCCAAATTTGAGGAAGGATATTCTTGCTATGGAGGGCGTGCAGCGTAGGTTCACTAGGTTAATTCCCGGAATGGCGGGACTGTCGTATGTTGAAAGGCTGGAGCAATTAGGCTTGTATACACTGGAATTTAGAAGGATGAGGGGGGATCTTATTGAAACATATAAGATAATTAGGGGATTGGACACATTAGAGGCAGGAAACATGTTCCCAATGTTGGGGGAGTCCAGAACAAGGGGCCACAGTTTAAGAATAAGGGGTAGGCCATTTAGAATGGAGATGAGGAAGATCTTTTTCAGTCAGAGAGTGGTGAAGGTGTGGAATTCTCTGCCTCAGAAGGCAGTGGAGGCCAGTTCGTTGGATGCTTTCAAGAGAGAGCTGGATAGAGCTCTTAAGGATAGCGGAGTGAGGGGGTATGGGGAGAAGGCAGGAACGGGGTACTGATTGAGAGTGATCAGCCATGATCGCATTGAATGGCGGTGCTGGCTCGAAGGGCTGAATGGCCTACTCCTGCACCTATTGTCTATTGTCTATTGTCTATCTCCTTACAACACTCCCAGACTCAGTGATATGCTCCAGGATTCCCAAAGTCAAAAATTTTATCGAGTGGAAATTAAATATTTGGCAAAGGGTTTTTCTTCCTCTGAATTTGCAAAGACCAAGAAATATTGGCAACGTGAAAGAGTAAACGGAAAATGAATTATCTAACAACTTACTTGGCTTCTTTGGGTGCTGGAAAATGTACTGATGCTTCGACAAGTTAATTTGTTGAAGGATATTTTGAGAACTTTTTTGCACGATGACTGTAGCATTATAGTTTTCATAGTTGAGGCTGGAAGTGGCTGTGGGGCAAGTCTCTCAGTGACCTCGCTGGTGACTTAGTCAGTGTTTTATCTGTTGCGTTGGTTGCTAGCATTTATTTCGAGAGGGCTGAAATATAAAAACAGGGATGTAATGCTGAGGCTTTATATGACACTGGTCAGGCCGCATTTGGAGTCAGTTGCTACTCACCTTACGATGGGGCTACGTTTCAATAAACCCATCGTAAACCAAACATATCGTAAGTCAAAAATGCATTTAAATACACCCGATCACGTGACCGGAAGCTCGCTGCCATTGCCCAGCGTTTGCACCATCGTACAGTCGAAATATCGTAAGTCGAAGCTTCGTAAGTTGAGGAGCTTCTGTATTGTGGGCAGTTTTGGGCCCCATATCTGTGGGAGGATGTGCTGGCGCTGGAGAGGGTCTAGAGGAGGTTTACGAGAATGATCCCAGGAATGATTAGGTTAACATATGATGAGCATTTGATGGAATTGGGCCTGTACTCGCTGGAGTTGAGAAGGATGAGGGGGGGATCTAATTGAAACTTACCGAATAGTGAAAGGCTTGAATAGAGTGGATGTGGAGAGGATGTGGGAGAGTCTAGGACCAGAGGGCACAGCCTCAGAATAAAAAGACGTAGCTTTAGGAAGGAGATGATGAGGAATTTCTTTAGTCAGATGGTGGTGAATCTGTGGAATTCACTGGCACAGACAGCTGTGGTGGCCATGTCACAGGGTATTTGTAAAGCAGAGATTGACAGATTCTTGATTAGTACGGGTGTCAAAGGTTACGGGGAGAAGGCAGGAGAATGGGGTTGAGAGGGAAAGATAGATCAACCATGATTGAATGGCCTAATTCTGATGCTCTGTTTTATGATCTCCATCGGCGCTGTCTGACAAAGCACGTTTTGTCCAGCATCTGCAATTCCTTGTTTCTCCATCTTCCCATTTTTGTCTATTAGTGTCAGACAGTGTCAGCAATTGAATCAGCTTCAGTTCCCGTTTGGGAAAAATAATTCTACATTTCCATCTCTCCCTCAGCATCTCCAGCCCTTTAGTTTAGTTTAGTTTGGTGATACAGCGCAGAAACAGACCCTTCAGCCTAGCGAGTCCAGACTACTAGCAATCCCCATACACTAACAGTATCCTACGCACACTAGAGACAATTTACAATTTCCCAAGTCAATTAGCTTACAAACCTGTACATCTTTGGAATGTGGGAGGAAACTGGAACACGTGGAAAAACTCCACAAAGGTCACGGGGAGAATGTACAAACTCCATACAAACAGCGCCCGTAGTCAGAATCGAACCCGGGTCTCTGGTGCTGTAAGGCAGTAACTCTACTGTTGCGCCACTGTGTAGCCCTCTGAGGTAGTGTGGTTAGTTTAGTTTAGTTTAGATTAAAGATACAGCATGGAAACAGGCCCTTTGGCCCACCGAGTACGTGCTGACCAGCGATCCCATTAACACTAGTTATATGTTATCCCACTTTTGCATTCACTTTTAGATTTAGAGATACAGCGCGGAAACAGGCCCTTCGGCCCACCGGGTCCGCGCCGCCCAGCACATTAACAATATCCTACATACTAGGGACAATTTTTACATTTGCCCAGCCAATTAACCTACATACCTGTACGTCTTTGGAGTGTGGGAGGAAACCGAAGATCTCGGAGAAAACCCACGCAGGTCACGGGGAGAACTTACAAACTCCTTACAGACGGCGCCCGTAGTCAGGATCGAACCTGAGTCTCCGGCGCTGCATTCGCTGTAAGGCAGCAACTCTACCGCTGCGCCACCGTGCCACAAATCTTCCGACAATCTTGGGGGCAATTTACAAAGGGCAATTAACCTACAAACCCGCACATCTTTGGGATGTGGGAGGAAACCGGAACACCCAAAGGAAACCAACACGGTCACAAGGAGAACGTGCAAACTCCACACAGACAGGATTGAGCCGCTGACCCGCTTAGTTATTTCAGCAAAAGGAACAGCGAATGTTGGTTTATGAAAAAAGACACAAATTGCTGTGGTAACTCAGCAGGTCAGTCAGCATCTGTGGAGAACACGGATAGGTGACGTTGTTGGACGGGATCCTTCTTAAAAGCACCTTGACTTCCTTCCAGTCCAGTGCAGGCAACTGAACCATCCTATCACAACTAGAGAGCAGTCTTGAACTATTATCTACCTCATTGGAGACCCTTGGACTATCTTAGATCGGACTTTACTAGCTTTATCTTTAACTAAACATTATTCACATTACTCCCTTTATCATGTATCTGTACACTGCAAATGGCTCGATTGTAATCATGTATTGTCTTTCCACTAAAAGTTTTCACGGTACCTCAGTACACGTGACAATAAACTAAACTAAACTAAATTAAACTGTTTTCTGCCTGATCGTATTATTCTTGTTTCATTAATTCCAATCACGTAGTTACTGTAGGTTTAATTTCCAAACCTTTCCTCTCTGCCGATTGGAAGGAATCTGACTTCACTCTTTCCAGTTTTAATGGAAATCATAATATTGCTCTGATTTTTACTGGCAATGTGCTAATAATCTATTAACAGCATCCTCGGAAAGAAAAATGATTTGAGGTTTACTGCAATGAGACAGACGGCTCCACAAATAAAACTCGGGTGCTTACTTTGAATATATTTTTTATTGATTTGGTTTTTGGCATCAGTTCTGTGCCTCCTTCAGCTCACTGCAGCACCTGACTCGGCTCTAGTGCCTAAAGAGAGTTTAAATCTACTAGTTTGTGGTTCCAGAGAGAAGGAAGAGAATAAGATCTGAGTGGCTTCACCAAGCACCAGGTAATAAATTCTATGTACTGGGGTTTGCAAAGCAAAATTATAATATTGTATGCCGGGCCATGTGGGAATATAATGTTCAGTCAAAGAATTAATTCGAATGAAAAGGTGGCACAGCGGTAGAGTTTTTGTCTTACAGGCCAGTAAACCAGGTTCGATCCTATCTACAGGTGGTGTCTGTACAGAGTTTGTACATTCTCCCCGTAACCTGCATGGGTTTTCTCCATGTGCTCCGGTTTTCTCCCACACTCCAAAGACGTACAAGATTGTAGGCTAATTGGCTTGGTAAAATTGTAAATTTTCCCTCGCGTGTGTAGGATAGTGTTAGTGTGCAGGGATCGTTGGTCAGCGCGGACTCAGTGGGCCTAAGGGCCTGTTTCCGTGCTGTATCTCTAAACTAAACTAAAAAGGTCTTTCAGTTGCATATCAACGATCAACAGTTTTAAAATCTATCTCAGTTTTAGGAACAGTTTCTGAGGGATTAATAGAAGGTTTAGGTTTAGGTTTAATATATTGTCATGTGTGCCAAGGTACAGTGAAAGGCTTTGTTTAGTTTAGTTCAATTTACTGTCACGTGTGCAGTGAATTGCTTTTTTTTGTGTGCTATCCAGTCAGCGGAAAGATGATACTTGATTACAATTGCGCCGTCCACAGTGTACAGATACAAGAATAATGTTCACTGCACTCTGTATCTTCCCCTTTGCTCCTCTACCTATTGTACTTGAGTTTGACCTTATTGTATTCAAGTATAGCATTATCTGATCTGATTGAAGAGCTTGCAAAACAAAGCTTTTCCCGTACTTGAAACATTGTGGGCATCAGAAACGTGATGACTCATAAACAATAAAAGGGATAATGTTTAGTGCAAGTTATCGTCCTGTAAAGTTTGATTCATGATTGTCTGAGGCTCACCAATGAGGCAGATAGCAGCTCAGGACCGCTCTCTAGTTGTTGATAGGATGGTTCAGTTGCCTGACAACAGCTGAGAAGAAAGTGTCCATGAATCCATGTCCATGCAAGTTTTGCATGGAGACATGAGGAACTGTAAGTGCTGGAACCCTTGTACAAAACACAAAGTGCTGGAAGAACTCAGTAGGTCATGTTCTCCAGAGATGCTGCTTGACCTGCACTCTGTGTCCTTTTGAGCATCTGTGGAGGAATGGACTGATGACTTTCCATGTCGAGACCCTTGATTTTAAAAATTGTTATACTTGATGAAAAAAAACCATCAATGCTTGAAGACACTTGATGGTAGCTTCAGATGATCGTAAAACGTATTTGGTATTGGTTTATTATTGTTTAGGTTAAGGTTTAGGTATATTATTGTCACATGCACTGAGGTGATGATGATAATACTTTATTGTCACATGTACCTCTGTTCCTGGGCACAGTGATAACCTTTGCTTTGCATACATTGCAGTAAAATCATACTATAGATAAGCACAATCATAGTTTAGGACAAAAGTACAGCGTATGTGGTATAAAAGTAGACTTCACCGAGACAGTACACAAAGAGTCATCACGTTTCTGGTGCCCACACTGTTTCAAGTACAGGGAAAGTTTTATTTTGCATGCTATTCAATCAGATTAGATAATGCTATACATGAATACAATAAGATCAAACTCAAGTACAATAGGTAGAGTAAAGGGGAAGATACAGAGTGCAGAATATAATTCTCAGCATTGTAGCGCATCAGTTCAAGAGGCAAAGTCCAATGTCTGAAATGGGGTAGAGGTGAATCGGACAGTACCCTAGCTTATTGGACCATTCAGAAGCCTGATAATGGAGGGGAATAAGCGTTTCCTGAGTCTGATGGTGCACGCTTTCAAGCTTCTATACCTTTTGCCAGACGTGAGCGGGTAGAAGGAATGACCGGGGTGGGACAAGTCTTTGATTATACATTAATTACATTGGGGACACGTTACATTGCAATGAGCATCTTTGATAATCCCAATGGATTGAACTCCATTGTTTCCTTTCTGATGAGTTAAGACAGAGCTTAGAAATATTACTGTAACAGCTCCAACTACACGGGTTCGATCCTGATATCGGATGCTGTCAGTGTGGAGTTTGCACGTTCTCCATGGGATTGAATGGGCTACATCCGGTGCTCTGATTTTCTCCCACTATATTCCAGCCACTGAATTTATCCCAAAGACTTGAAGGGGGGGTTGGGTGTGAGATAAAGATGCTGGAATCTTGAACAAAGCACAAATTGCTGGAGTAATTCAGTGGGTCAGGCAAATGGACAGATGACGTTTTGGGTCGGAACCATAGTTGCTAATTGGCCACTAAATGTTGGCCAATTTGGAGGTGGATGGCAAGAGAATAAGGGGGAAGTTAGCAGACATGCGAAAGAGTACAAACTAGCAGAAAGTAATGAGTAATTACAATCTAGAGTAATTAGATTGCTCTAAGAGCCAGTGTACACTCAATGGGCCAAATGGCCTCCTTCTTTGCTGCAAGGATAAACTAGAAAATAAATAGGATGAGTGGAATAGTAATGTTAGTAAAGAGTTAACTGAGTTTTAACGCTAAAATAAGATTGGCAGTAGAAAACATACTGCATCACAGCTTGGTTTGGAAACAGCTCTGCCCAAAACTGCAATAAATTGTAGAGTTGTAGATGTAGCCCAGTCCATCACACAGACCAGACTCCCCACCATTGACTTCATCTACAGCTCATGTGGTCCCGGGAAAGCAGCCAACATAATCAAATACTTGTCCCACTCCGGTCATTCCTTCTTCTCCCTGCTCCGGTCTGGCAGAAGGTACAGAAGCTTGAAAGCGCTCACCACCAGGCTCAGGAACAGCTTTTCCCCTCTGTTATCAAGCTTCTGAATGGTACTTCCATAAGCTAGGGTACTGTCCAATTCACCTCTACCCCATTGCATTCATTGCACTTTGTCTCTTGAACTGATGCACTACAATGCTGAGAACCATATTCTGCACTCTGTATCTTCCCCTTTGCTCCATCTATTGTAGTTGAGTCTGGCTTGATTGCTGGTGGTGTGTGCTTTCAAGTTTCTGTACCTTCTGCTGAGTGGGAGCAGAGAGATGAAAGAATGACCGGGGTGGGACAAGTCATAGAGTCATACCTTTTGTCCCAACTTGCTCGCACAGACCAACATGTCCAATCTACACTAGTCCCACCTGCCTTCTTTTGACTCATCTTGTTAGTTTGTATATATATTTATTGTTCCCAAAATACAGCCAAAACGGTACACGATAGTGCAACAACTTTAGGCCCACCTTATACACCATTGTCCTGGGGTGGGCAAATAGCAGGTTTCGTTACATTAAATTTTTTTTTAACTTAATAAACTTTAATAAATGTGCTCCCCCTCCCCTGGAGGACCGGCGCCCATCCCGGCGTGCCCCACGCCTGACCTTCCTCCCGTGGTGCAGTGCGGCGGCAGAGGGTCAAACAAGGTGGCTGTCGCTGCCGAGCTGCCGCTTCAGGAGAGGTTTCCACCCAATGGGTCCACAGCTCGCTCCGGCTGACACGATAGCCGCCCGGGGCTGAGGTGAGTGGCTCCCTCTCCCCTCTCCTCTCCTCCCTCGCCTGCCCACGGCCCCGGGTCCACAGATCATCAGTTGTTGGAGTGTTGCAGGGCTCGCAGGAGAAGCTTGCACCCAACGGGGGTTGCCGTGCCCGCAGGAGAGATTTGGACCCAACGGGTCCACACCCGTCTAGTATCCTTCTAAACCTATCCTATCCATGTACCCGTCTAAATGTTACTTAAATGTTGTGATTTACGGAATGAGCTACCTCAATCACTTCCTCCGGCAGCTCATTCCATACACCCACCACCCTTTGTGTAAAACAGTTTCCCCTCAGGTTCCTATTAAATCTTTCCCCCCTAACATAGAAACATAGAAAATAGGTGCAGGAGTAGGCCATTCGGCCCTTCGAGCCTGCACCGCCATTCAATATGATCATGGCTGTTCATCCAGCTCAGTAGCCTGTACCTGCCTTCTCTCCATACCCCCTGATCCCTTTAGCAAAAAGGGCCACATCTAACTCCCTCTTAAATATAGCCAATTAACTGGCCTCAACTACCTTCTGTGGCAGAGAATTCCACAGACTCACCACTCTCTGTGTGAAGAAATGTTTTCTCATCTTGGTCCTAAAAGACTTCCCCCTTATCCTTAAGCTGTGACCCCTGGTTCTGGACTCCCCCAACAATCTGGACTCCCCTAACCTTGAGTCTTTGATTATGTTTGTTGCTTTTGAAAGAACTACAGTGAAAAGCTCTGTTTGCATGCTAAATAATTAAATCCGATAATAGTATACGCGAATACAATCAAGCCTAATACAGTACAACAGGTAGAACAAAGAGAAAAATACCAGAGTGCAGAATATTGTTTTCAGCATCACAGTTCTAGAGAAAAATTGCAAAGTCCAGAATGAGGTAGGTTGGAAGATCAGGGCTATACCCGAGTTTAATGGAGAATCATTCCGGTCTGATAATGGCACGGTGGCGCAGCGGTAGGGTTGCTGCCTCACAGCGCCAGAGACCCGGGTTCAATCCTAACTATAGGCGCTGTTTGTACGGAGTTTGTACGTTCTCCCTGTGGCTATGTGGGTTTTCCCCCAAGTGCCCCAATTTCCTCCCAGATTCCAAAGACGTACAGGTTTCAAGATTAATTGGCTTTGTTAAAAATTATAAAATTGTCCCTAGTGTGTAGAATAGTGTGAGTGTATGGGGATCACTGGCCAGCGTGGAGTCGGTGGGTCGAAGGGCCTATTTCCATGGTGTATCTCTAAAGTAAATTAAACTAAACTGAAGGGCAAGAAGCTGTACGTGAGTATGGCGGTGCATGCTTTCAAGCTTCTGTATCGTCTGCTCAATGGGAGAGGGGTGAAGAAGGAATGACTGGGCTGTGAAAAGTCCCTGTTTATGTTAGCTGCTTTTCCGAGGCAGGGTGAAGTGTAGATGGAGTCGATGGTGGGGAGTCTGGTCTGTGTGATGGACTGGGCTACGTCCACAACTCTCTGCAATTTCTTGCGGTCTTGGGCAGAGCTGTCCCCAAACCACCAAAGCAACCCGACAGCATGCTTTCTATGGAGCATTTGTAGAAGTTGGCAAGCCATTGTAGACATGTCAAAACTTCCTCAGTCTCCTGAGGAAGGGATAGATGTCTGCAGTTTCTGGCGTCTGCACAAACCTTCGCAAGATGCCAACATTTGTAAATAAGGTGCAGAGATATCCAAAACTTCTCAGTTTCTTTATTTCTCCAGCTCTGTCCCTGAGTGTAACGTAGCATGATCCACTACAGTGCACAAGGCAGAAAAGACGGATATTCTTTTTAACAACCAGAGATTGATCAACACTGATGTTTAAAGGGACCTGATCATTTTTGTAAAAGGTTATGGAGTCATTGTCATAAAGTCATATAGCACGGAAACAGACCCTTCAGCCCAACCAACCATGCCGACCAAGCTACTCCATCTACACTAGTCCCCCTGCAGGACCTATACATCAGGAGGTGCAGATCCAGAGCAAGCAAGATTATGAGGGACCCCTGCCACCCCAGTAACAGACTGTTCCAGATGCTACAGTCAGGCAAACGCCTCCGCTGTCACGCTGTGAAAACAGAGAGGATGAGACGGAGTTTCTTCCCACAGGCCATCAGGACTGTCAACTTTTATAACTCCAGAGACTAAATTTTTGTCTACACTATAGTAACTTATTAACTTCATTTATATGCTGTAACTGTAATTCTTTTTTGTGCACAATCCGCAGGCATTGCCACTTTCATTTCACTACACATCGTGTATGTGTATGTGACAAATAAACTTGACTTGACTTGACTTGACCTGCTGAGATTAGCCCACATCCCTCTAAACCTATCCTATCCATGTACCAGTCCAAATGTCTTTTAAACGTTGTTATAGTACCTGCCTCAATCACTTCCTCTGGCAGTTCGTTCCATACACCCAACCTATGTGAAAAATGTTCCCCTCAGGTTCCTATTAAATCTTTCCCCTCTCACCTTAAACCTATGCCCTCTGATTCTCATTCCCCTACTCTGGGCAAGAGACTGTGCATCTACCCAATCTATTCCTCTCATAATTTTGTACATCTCTATAAGATCACCCCTCATCCACCTGCTCCCCAAGGAATAAAGTCCAACCTCCTCTCCCTGTAGCTTGGGCCCTTGAATCCTGGCAACATCCTCGTAAATATATCATATGTACTGAACTTTTTGCTGTTGTCTATTATGGGTTTTACAGATAACAATGTTTACATATCTGTTCTGCTGCTGCAAGTAAAAATCTAATTGCATTGTTTAGTTTCGGGACATGTGACAATAAAACACTTTTGACCCTCATGACTCTTGAATCTTACTGTGTCCCTATTGATGAATCCCCGTCACCTCAGATTTGAAGATGACTCGTGGAAGGATCGTTCTTCTACTTGTCCTGGAGTTTGTACTGGTGGAGAGCATTGTGGTGACCAGACAAACCGAACAGTCGAGAGTGTGGGAGGGAGACCGACCGGTACAACGGCAACGTATCGGTAAGTCTGTTCATCACACATTGACCCAACCAACTGATCCCCAATGAAATCATCGCAATTGGCACATTTGCATGATGTAGGTCACTTTAAGTGATCATGTCAGTGGTATAAGTGAGGCTGCCACCTTTAAAGCCTCAAAGGTGAGATCAAACACAAAGCATCTAATAATAAGGTGCTGCAGATGCTGGTTTATACCAAAGAAAGACACAAAGTGCTGGAGTAACTCAGCGGGTCAGGCAGCATCTCTGGACAAGATGGATGGATGACATTTCTGGTCGCGACCCTTCTTCAGACAAAAGACCTGAGCCTATTTTCACATGCAGTATTGAGAAAATGCTGCACTGTCAGAGGAGTTATCTTTTGAATGAGTTGTCAAGTTTATAAGATCATAAGACATATTAACAGAATTAGGCCATTTGGCCCATCGAATCTGCTCTGCCTTTCATAGAAACATAGAAACATAGAAAATAGGTGCAGGAGTAGGCCATTCAGTCCTTTGAGCCTGCACCGCCATTCAATATGATCATGGCTGATCATCCAGCTCAGTAACCTGTACCTGCCTTCTCTCCATACCCCCTGATCCCTTTAGCCACAAGGGCCACATCTAACTACCTCTTAAATATAGCCAATGAACTGGCCTCAACTACCTTCTGTGGCAGAGAATTCCACAGACTCACCACTCTCTGTGTGAAGAAATGTTTTCTCATCTCGGTCCTAAAAGACTTCCCCCTTATCCTTAAGCTGTGACCCCTGGTTCTGGACTTCCCCAACATCGGGAACAATCTTCCCGCATCTAGCCTCTCCAACCCCTTAAGAATTTTATATGTTTCAATAAGATCCCCCCTCAGTCTTCTAAATTCCAGCGAGTATAAGCCTAGTCTATCCAGTCTTTCTTCATATGAAAGTCCTGCCTTCCCAGGGATCAATCTGGTGAACCTTCTCTGTACTCCCTCTAAGGCTAGAATGTCTTTCCTCAGATTAGGAGACCAAAACTGTACACAATACTCCAGGTGCGGTCTCACCAAGGCCCTGTACAACTGCAGCAGAACCTCCCTGCTCCTATACTCAAATCCTCTTGCTATGAATGCTAACATACCATTCGCTTTCTTCACTGCCTGCTGCACCTGCACGCTTGTTTTCAATGACTGGTGCACCATGACACCCAGGTCACGTTGCATCTCCCCTTTTCCTAATTGGCCACCATTCAGGTAATACTCTGCTTTCCTGTTCTTGCCGCCAAAGTGGATAACCTCACACTTATCCACATTATATTGCATCTGCCATGCATTTGCCCACTCGCCTAATCTATCCAAGTCACTCTGTAGCCTCCTAACATTCTCCTCGCAGCTAACACTGCCACCCAGCTTCGTGTCATCCGCAAACTTAGAGATGTTGCATTCAATTCCCTCGTCCAAATCATTAATATATATTGTAAATAATTGGGGTCCCAGCACTGAGCCTTGCGGTACCCCACTAGTCACTGCCTGCCATTCCGAAAAGGACCCGTTTATTCCTACTCTTTGCTTCCTGTCCGCCAACCAATTCTCTATCCACCTCAACACTGAACCCCCAATACCATGTGCTTTAAGTTTGTACCCCAATCTCCTATGTGGGACCTTGTCGAAGGCCTTCTGAAAGTCCAGATATAACACATCGACTGGTTCTCCCTTATCCACTCTACTAGTTACATCCTCGAAAAATTCTGTAAGATTCGTCAGGCATGATTTGCCTTTCATAAATCCATGCTGACTTTGTCCGATGATTTCACCCCTTTCCAAATGTGAGGCTATCACATCTTTAATAACTGACTCTAGCATTTTCCCCACTACCGATGTTAGGCTAACTGGTCTATAATTCCCCGTTTTCTCTCTCCCTCCCTTTTTAAAAAGTGGGTTTACATTAGCTACCCTCCAATCCTCAGGAACTACTCCAGAATCGAAAGAGTTTTGAAAAATTATCACTAATGCATCCACTATTTCTGAGGCTACTTCCTTAAGCACTCTGGGATGCAGCCTATCTGGCCCTGGGGATTTATCGGCCTTTAATCCATTTAATTTACCTAACACCACTTCCCGACTAACCTGGATTACCCTCAGTTCCTCCATCTCGTTAGACCCCCGGTCCCCTGCTATTTCCGGCAGATTGTTTATGTCTTCCCTAATGAAGACAGAACCAAAGTAGTTGTTCAATTGGTCTGCCATCTCCTTGTTCCCTATGATCAATTCACCTGTTTCTGACTGCAAGGGACCTACATTTGTCTTAACTAATCTTTTTCTCTTCACATATCTATAAAAGCTTTTGCAGTCAGTTTTTGTGTTCCCTGCCAGTTTTCTCTCATAATCTATTTTCCCTTTCCTAATTAAGCCCTTTGTCCTCCTCTGCTGGAATCTGAATTTCTCCCAGTCCTCTGGTATGATACTTTTTCTGGCTAATTTATATGCTTCATCTTTTGTTTTAATACTATCCTTGATTTCCCTTGTTAGCCACGGATGCACTACCTTTCCTGGTTTGTTCTTTTGCCAAACTGGGATGAACAATTGTTGTAGTTCATCCATGCAATCTTTAAATGCCTTCCATTGCATGTCCATTGTCAACCCTTTAAGTATAAATTGCCAGTCTATCTTCGACAATTCACGTCTCATACCCTCAAAGTTACCTTTCTTTAAGTTCAGAACACTTGTTTCTGAATTGATTTTGTCACTCTCCATCCTAATGAAGAACTCCACCATATTATGGTCACTTTTGCCCAAGGGGCCTCGCACTACAAAACTGCTAACTAACCCTTCCTCATTACTCAATACCCAGTCCAGAATGGCCTGCTCTCTCGTTGGTTCCTCGACATGTTGGTTTAGAAAACCATCTCGCAAACATTCCAAGAAATCCTCTTCCTCAGCACCCCTGTAGATTGAAGTCACCCATTATAACTGCTGCACCTTTAGTGCACGCATTTCTAATTTCCTGTTTGATGCCATCCCCAACCTCACTACTGCTGTTAGGTGGCCTGTACACAACTCCCACTAGCGTTTTCTGCCCCTTAGTGTTTCGCAGCTCTACCCATATCGATTCCACATCCTCCGAGCTAATGTCCTTCCTTTCCACTGCATTAATCTCCTCTCTAACCAGCAACGCTACCCCACCTCCTTTTCCTTTCTGTCTATCTCGCCTGAATATAAAATATCCCTGGATTTTGAGCTCCCAGCCTTGGTCACCCTGGAGCCATGTCTCCGTAATCCCAACTATCTGATCTATTTTTCGTTCTCGACACCATTCTCCTGCCTTTTCCCTGTAAACTTTGATGTCAACTTAAACTAACCTCAACAAGTTGAGCTGTGCCTTGTATCTCCGCTGCATGGAAATGATCCTGTCTGGAAGCTTTGGAGAGGGTGCAGAAGAAGTTTACCAGAATGCTGCCTGTATTAGCTACAGGAAAGGTTGGACATACATGGATTGTTTTCTCTGGAACGTTGGAGGCCGAGAGGAGACGAAAGAAATATATCAAATTATAACAGGTATAGATAGGGTTGAACTTTTTCCTGGTTGGAACTATCAAAGACTAGAGGACATAGCTTTACAGGTGGAGGAAGGTGCGTGGCAAGTATTTTACACCATGGGTGGTGGGTGCCTGAAACACACTGCCAAGGGGTGGTGGTGGAGTCCGATACAATAGTGGCGTTTAAGTAGATTTTAGATAGGTACATGCAGGGCCGTCTTAATGCATGGGCCTGATGGGCACTTGCCCGGGGCCCCACGAGCATAGGGGCCCCATGCTGATCTGTGTATGTTAAGTGACTTGCAATAAATAAATACTACTTTAAAAATGTAGGTTCAATAAGTGCTTTTTTCGCAACATTTTCGGTCCCTAAGTGCTTCTCACAGCGATCTGTAAGTGCTTTTCGCAACAATGTAGCACCCTAAGTCCATAGCTAAGTGCTTTTCGGTAAGTGCTTTTTGCCGGCATGACAGGGGGGGGCTGGTAGGGAAAGGGGGGTGGGGAGAGTAACGGTAGGGGCCCCAGTACACTGCTTTGCCCGGGGGCCCATAATGCTGTAAAAACGGCCCTGGGTACATGGATGTGTGGGTTTTCTCCGAGTGCTCCAGTTTCCTCCCACACTCCAAAGACGTAAAGGTTTGTAGGCTAATTGGCTTGGTAAAATTGTAAATTTCCTCTGGTGTGTGTTGGATAGTGTTAGTGTGTGGGGACCGCTGGTCAGTGCGGACTTGGTGGGCTGAAGGGCATGTTTCCGCGTTGCATCTCTAAACTAAAGTGATCTAATTCCTCAATTAAGAAGGTCTTGTGTTCCCTTGCAGAGAGAGAATGCGTGGGCAAGGCCTTGGACCTGGTCTTCATCATCGACAGTTCACGTAGTATACTGCCCCGCGACTTCGAGAAGGTGAAGGACTTCATCGTCAACATCCTCCGCTTCCTGGATGTTGGTCTGGAGAAGACCAGGGTGGGCCTGGTCCTCTACGGCAGCACGGTGGAGAAGATCTTCTCGCTGGGAACCCACGGGAAGGTGGAGGACATGGAGCGGGCGGTCAGGAGGATGGAGCACCTGGCCACGGGCACCATGACGGGCATGGCCATCAAGTACACGGCCGATGTGGCCTTCTCCGGCCAGGAGGGGGCGAGGCCGCAGGGCCTCAACGTCCCGCGGGTGGCTGTCATCGTGACGGACGGGAGGCCCCAGGACCCCGTGGCGGAGCCAGCAGCACGAGCCAGGGACTTGGGCATCCTCATCTTCGCAGTGGGCGTGGGCCGGGTGGACATGGCCACCCTGCGGCTCATCGGCAGCGAGCCCCATGAGAAGCACGTCTTCTTTGTGCAGAACTTCAGCATGATCCAGACCCTCCTCTCCGAGTTCCACACCAAGATCTGTGGTACGTCAGGCAGACCTGACCCATACAGGAAGACAGGAATAGATCGGGTAGACGCACAGTCTCTTGCCCAGAGTAGGGGAATCGAGAACCAGAGGACATAGGTTTAACATTAGGGGGGAAAGATTTAATAGGAATCTGAGGGGTAACGTTTTCACACAAAGGTTGGTGGGTGTATGGAACAAGCTGCTGGAGGAGTTAGTTGATACATGAAATCCATCAGAAATACTTAAGGAGGCCATTTTGCTCAAGGACACTCATTGGACATGTTCTTTGTTTGTTTAGTTTAGTTTAGAGATACAGTACGAAAACAGTACATACTAGGGACAATTTACAATTATACCAAGCCAATTAACCTCCAAACCTGTACATCTTTGGAATGTGGGAGGAAACCGTAGCACCCGGGGAAAACCCACGCGATTACAGGGAGAATGTACAAACTCTGTACAGACAAGCACCCGTGGTCAGAATCGAACTGCGTCTCTGGCTCTGTAAGGCAGCAACTCTACCTCTGCGCCACCAGAGGAGGTAGTTGAGGCAGGTACTATCAACATTTAAGAAACATTTAGACAGGTATATGGATAGGACAGGTTTAGAGGGATATGCAGGCAGGTGGGACTAGTGCAGATGAGGCATGTTGCTCGGCATGGACAGTTTGGGCCAAAGGGTCTGTTTACACACTGAAATGGTTGGACAGTTAGAATCTTTGTCCCAGGGTGGAAATGTCAAAGACTAGTGGGTATAGTTTTAAGGTGAGTGGGGCAAAGTTTAAAGGAGATGTGAGTGTGTGAAACGCACTTCCAGGTGCATTAACTACACACTAGGGGCCAATTAACCCACAAACCTGCACGTCTTTGGAGTATGGGAGGAAACCGGAGTACCTGGAGGAAGTTCAAATATTTTTTTTAATCCTTTAAAATCACAATAACAATATAAAAATCAAAATGTTTTGAGCGCAGGAGGATGAGGGCTGATCTTACAGACGTGCATAAGATCATGAGACGAATAGGTAAGGTAAATGCGCAGGCTCTTTTACCCAGAGTAGGGGTATTGAGAACCAAAGGACAGATGTTTAAAGTAAGAGTAGAAAGATTTAAAAGGAACCTGAGGGGTGACTTTTTTACACAAAGGGTGAATTTATGGGATGAACTGTCAGCGGGTGGTACTATCACAACATTTAAGAAACATTCAGACAGATACATGGATAGAATAGGTTTAGAGGAATATGGACCAAACGCAGGCAGGTGGGGCTGGTGTAGATGGGACATCTTGGTCACCGTGGGCAAGTGAGGCCGAAGGACCTGTTTCCATGCTGCATGACTCTGTTCCTCTCTCTTTGGAACCCCTTGTCACTTGTGTTTCTGTTGACTATAATTTGTCGGTAAACCTTTCTTTTTCTATCGGCTACAGATACAGATCTTTGCGGGGTAGTGGGCCATGGATGTGAGCAGATCTGTATAAATGCGCCTGGATCTTTCATCTGCAAATGTAAAGCAGGATTCATCCTGAACAGCGATCAGAAAACTTGCAGAAGTAAGGAGATTCAATCTTTTAATGCAATCTTTACGGGGTGTTAAAGATTGTGGGAGAAGGCAGGGGAATGGGGTTGGGAGGTAAAGCCAGATCAGCCATGACTGAATGGCAGAGTGGATTTGATGGGCCGAATGGTCGAGTTCTGATCCTATAACCTATGAACATGTTTCTTTGGTGCATTGAATGGTGGACATCTAGTGATGACTTAGACGAAGGGATTAAAAGTACCATTAGCAAATTTGCAGATGATACTAAGCTGGGGGGTAGTGTGAATTGTGAGGAAGATGCAATAAGGCTGCAGGGTGACTTGGACAGGTTGTGTGAGTGGGCGGATACATGGCAGATGCAGTTTAATGTAGATAAGTGTGAGGTTATTCACTTTGGAAGTAAGAATAGAAAGGCAGATTATTATCTGAATGGTGTCAAGTTAGGAGGAGGGGGAGTTCAACGAGATCTGGGTGTCCTAGTGCATCAGTCAATGAAAGGAAGCATGCAGGTACAGCAGGCAGTGAAGAAAGCCAATAGAATGTTGGCCTTCGTAACAAGAGGAGTTGAGTATAGGAGCAAAGAGGTCCTTCTACAGTTGTACCGGGCCCTGGTGAGACCGCACCTGGAGTACTGTGTGCAGTTTTGGTCTCCAAATTTGAGGAAGGATATTCTTGCTATGGAGGGCGTGCAGCGTAGGTTCACTAGGTTAATTCCCGGAATGGCGGGACTGTCGTATGTTGAAAGGCTGGAGCGATTGGGCTTGTATACACTGGAATTTAGAGGATGAGGGGGGATCTTATTGAAACATATAAGATAATTAGGGGATTGGACACATTAGAGGCAGGAAACATGTTCCCAATGTTGGGGGAGTCCAGAACAAGGGGCCACAGTTTAAGAATAAGGGGTAGGCCATTTAGAACGGAGATGAGGAAGAACTTTTTCAGTCAGAGAGTGGTGAAGGTGTGGAATTCTCTGCCTCAGAAGGCAGTGGAGGCCAGTTCGTTGGATGCTTTCAAGAGAGAGCTGGATAGAGCTCTTAAGGATAGCGGAGTGAGGGGGTATGGGGAGAAGGCAGGAACGGGGTACTGATTGAGAGTGATCAGCCATGATCGCATTGAATGGCGGTGCTGGCTCGAAGGGCTGAATGGCCTACTCCTGCACCTATTGTCTATTGTCTATTGTCTATTGATGTCATGCTATTTCCTCTGCTCTGTTCTGCAGAAGGTTAATGAGATATCTGAAATTGTGTAAGCTTACTGTGTCCAACACCTGCACTAACCCAACACTGATATTGTCTGACTACGTATAAATCAGCTGAACTTACAGGATACTGAGCGACGGACCATAGACGTGTACACCACGGAAACAGGCCCTTCAGCCCATCTTATTCATACTCACAAAGCAGGTAATCTGGGCTAGTCCAATTTGCCTATATTTAGCCCAAATCTAAACCCTTTCTATCTGCATATCAGTCCAAATGTCTTTTGAAAGCACTAATTGTATCTACTTCTCTCGTTTCCTCTGGCAGCTTGTTTCAGATAAGGACAACCCTCTGAGTGCAAACATTCCCTCTGTGGTCCTTCTTAAATCTCTCTCCTCTCACTTTAAGCCTATGGACCTCTTTAGATTTTAGACTTTAGAGATACAGCTTGTAACCAGGCACTTTGTCCCACAATGTCTGTGCCGACCAGTGATCCCCGTTACACTTCCACTGTCCTACACACTGGGGACAATTTACAATTTTACCGAAGCCATTTAACCTACAAACCTGTACGTCTTTGGAGTGAGGGAGGAAGCCGGAGCACCCGGAGAAATCCCACATGGTCATAGGGTGAACATGCAAACTCCACACAGGTCAAGATCGAACCTGGGTCTCTGGCGCTGTGAAGCTGCAGCTCTACCCCTGCACCACTGTACTGCCTCTAGTTTGATAGCAGAGTGACAAGAACTACACACAGTACCCCAAATGTGGCCTTACCTATATCTTATACACCTGGAACACAAGGTCCCCAGCCCCTGGAACATGACCTCTCAACTCCTGCTCTCAATGTCCTTATATTTTCTCACACATGCCCATCAATTCCTCCCAAGTTCTTTCACCAAGTCTTTGGACACTCAAAGCAACCTGATGTGACTCACTAGCAAATAGACACTCCCTCTTCTCCCCTCTCCCATCAGGCAGATGGTACAGAAGTGTGAAAACGCACACCTCCAGATTCAGGGACTGTTTCTTCCCAGCTGTTATCAGGCAACTGAACCATCCTCTCACCAATTAGAGAGCAGTCCTGACCTCCCAGCTACCTCATTGGAGACCTTTGGACTATCTTTAACTGGACTTTACCATGCATTTACTAAACGTTATTCCCTTTATCCTGTATCTGCGCTCTGTAGATGACTCAATTGTAATCATGTATAGTCTTTCCGCTGACTGGAAAGAACATAATAAAGAAGCATTCTCACTGTACCTCGCTACACGTGACACGAAACTAATGTAAACTAAATTAAACAATACTAAACTGTAGTATACTAAACCAAACTGAAGTAAACTAAAGTAAACAAAACAAACCACTGGGTGGCGCCAGCAATGGCTGCCTCACCAACAGTCTGTCTGTCCCTTCCTTCTTTGTGTTTAAATAGTCTGTGTTAAATGTATGTTTTTAATGTTCTCTAGCTTGTTTTATGTGGGAGGTGGGGGGGGTTGGGGGAAAAGTTTTCTAATCCCTAACATCGACGGAGGTGTGATTTTTCCCGTATCGTATCTCCGTCCACACTGCGGCCTAACATCGAGGAGTTGGCGGCCTTTGCTAGAGACCGACTTTTGAGAGCTCCACCGCGGGGAGCATACGGGACTTTAACATCGCGGAGCCTGCGATCCCTTTGCCAGGGATCGACCTCGGAGTTCCAACCGTGGGTGCTTGCGGACTTAACATCACGGAGCCCGCGGTCTCTGGTCAGAGACCGACTTCGGGAACTTCAAGCCGCAGGCGCTTCGACCGCCGGCTGCGGGAGCTTCGATAGCCCTGACGCGGGGGCTTCGACCGCCGGCTGCGGGAGCTTCGATCGCCCCGACGGATGGTTCGACTGCCCCGACCGCGGGAGAATAAAGAGGAAGTAGATTGGACTTTTTTTGCCTTCCATCACAGTGAGGAATGTGGGGAATCCGCTGTGGTGGATGTTTATGTTAACTTTGATGTAGTTGTGTGTCTTGTTGCTTTTTTTACGTATGGCTGTATGGTAATTCACATACCACTGTACCTTAATTGATGCATGTGACAATAAAACACCTTTGAAACCTTTGAAATCATTCCTTGGAACTTTCTATCTACTGCTGCTGCCTACATGCCTATTATTATTGTTGTTGTTATTGTTGTTGACAGGGATCGACCAGTGCCAGGTTGGGGAACATGGCTGTGAGCACGAATGTGTCAGCACGGCGACTTCTTATAGCTGCCGATGTCGCTCAGGATTCACACTCAAACCAGATGGGAGGACGTGTAGGCGTAAGTATCCAAGATTTAGACAAGACTTGACTGTTGAAACAATACCAAACTGTAGTGCACTAAACCAAACTGAAGTAAACTAAAGTAAACAAAACAAACCACCGGGTGGCGCCACAATGGCTGCCTCGCCAAAGTCTGTGTGTCCCTTCCTTCCTTGTGTTTAAATAGTCTGTGTTAAACGTATGTTTTTAGTGTTCTTTAGCTTGTTTTATGTGGGAGGTGGGGGGGGGGTTGGGGGAATTTTTTTCTAATCCCTAACATCGACAGAGGTGTGATTTTTTCCGGTATCGTATCTCCGTCCACACTGCGGCCTAACATCGAGGAGTTGGCGGCCTTTGCTGGAGACCGACTTTTGAGAGCTCCACCGCGGGGAGCATACGGGACTTTAACATCGCGGAGCCTGCGATCCCTTTGCCAGGGATTGACCTCGGAGTTCCAACCGTGGGTGCTTGCGAACGTAACATCACGGAGCCCGCGGTCTCTGGTCAGAGACCGACTTCGGGAACTCCAAGCCGCAGGGGCTTCGACCACCGCGACGTGGGAGATTCCATCACCCCGATGTGGGTGCTTTGATCGCCCCAACGCAGGAGCTTCGACCGCCCTGACGTGGGGGCTTCAATTGCCCTGACCCGGGGGAGAATAAAGAGGAAGTAGATTGGACTTTTTTTGCCTTCCATCACAGTGAGGAATGTGGGGAATCCGCTGTGGTGGTTAACTTTGATATAGTTGTGTCTTGTTGCTTTTTTTTATCGTATGGCTGTATGGTAATTCGCATATCACTGTACCTTAATTGATACATGTGACAATAAAACACCTTTGAAATCATTCCTTGGAACTTTCTATCTACTGCTGCTGCCTACATGCCTATTATTATTATTGTTGTTGTTATTGTTGTTGACAGGGATCGACCAGTGCCAGGTTGTGGAACATGGGTGTGAGCACGAATGTGTCAGCACGGCGACTTCTTATAGCTGTCGATGTCGCTCAGGATTCACACTCAATCCAGATGGGAGGACGTGTCGGCGTAAGTATCCGAGGCTTAGCCAAATCTTGACAGTTTCATCTATATATTTCCCCCGGGTTTCTGGGATTCCCTTGTTATGAGCCACTTCAGTTTTCAATCCTGTCTCTCATTTGGAGTTACAGCTTTTAAACTGGTTCAGTGGCAACCTGCAAGCAGCACCATCTGATTTCCACCTACACAGAACATGGATCAGTACAGCACAGAACAGGCCCTTTGGCCCACAATGTCCATGCTGAGCATGATGCCAAGTTAAACTAATCTCCTGTACCTGCATGTGATCCATGACTATTGGGGACTGGAATTAATACTTTGTAACCTTGTCTGCGCCCTCTACATATCGACTACATATCAATAGAAGGTATGGGTGACATTACTGGTCGAGACCCTTCTTCAGACTCTGTTCCTTTAGTTTAGTTTAGAGGTACAGCGCGGAAACAGGCCCTCTGGCCAACTGAGTCCACGCTCACCAGTTATCACCCCCTACGCTAACACTATCCTACACACTCAGGACAATTTTACTGAAGCCAATTAACCTACAAACCTGTACATTTCCGTAGTGTGGGAGGAAACTGGAGCATCTGGAGAAAACCCACCAAAACCCACAAGGAGAACGTACAAACTCCGTACAGAGAGCACCCATAGTCAGGATCGAACCCGGATCTATGACGCTGTGAGGCAGCAACTCGACCACTGTGCCGGCCTGTGCTATACTGTTCTAGGTTAAGGAAAGAAAACTGCTGATGTTGATTTAAATCGAAGGTAGACACAAAATGCTGGAGTAACTCAGCAGGTCAGGCAGCATTTCTGGAAAGAAGGAATGGGCGACATTTCAGGTCGAGACCCTTCTTCAGTCTGAACTGGTAGACACTAAATGCTGGAGTAACTCAACAGGTCAGGCAGCATCTCTGGAGAGAAGGAATGGGTGACGTTTCGGGTCGAGACCCTTCTTCAATCTGAAGAAGGGTCTCGACCTAAAATATCACCCATTCCTTCCCTCCAGAGATGCTGCCTGACCCGCTGAGTTACTACAGCATTTTGTGTCCACCTGATCTATGCTAAAGCATTTCGGAATATGGAATAAAGGTGAGCTTGAGAAACAGATCTGTCATGAAGTGATGGGGGCTGAATGAATTCCCCTTTTCTCAGGGTATGTAGGAACAAAGTTGTTGGGGAGATATTTCCCCCAAAGCCTGGGTGAGTTTCATCTTGGCCCAATGTGCTCAACAATGACGGGAGTGCTCAGATTCCTAGCCCTGGTAAGGAGAAATCCAAGCAAACAAGCACTGGTTGTCGCGAAAGGCCTGTGGAAAGTCAGTGAAGATGTGCAAGGAATGAGTGAAGTTAACAACACTTTTCAGTGCTCCTTTGTCATGGAATCATGCAGCATGGAAACAGGCCCCTCGGCTCAAATTGCCCATGCCGACCAAAATGCCCCACCTACCCTAGTCCCACCTACCTGCTTTTGACCCATATCTCACTAAACCTGTCCTATCCATGTACCTGTCCAGATGTCTTTGTCAGCCTCATCATAGGGGCAGACGGAAGACATTAAGCCCCTGAAGCCTATTCAGTGTGATCTCTTTGGGATGGTGCAGGGGCTAGGGTTGGGAGTGAACTACATTGGTGACATCAAGGCCCTGGCCATGCTCTCAATTCAACCCTGCCATTGGGAGAACATACAGGAGTCTGAAAAACTCTGGAGGTTTGCGGTAGAGACCATATTGACTGGTTGCATCACAGTCTGGTTCGGCAACTCGAACGTCCAGGAACACAGGAGATTACGAAAGTGATAAATGCCACCTGGTCCATCACGGGTACTGACCTCCCCACCATCGCCAAGGCAGTCAATATCATCAAAGACCCACACCACCCTGGCCACATCCTCATTTCATTCCTGCCATCGGGAAGAGGTTTAGAGAGATATGGGCCAAACGCCGGTAGGTGGGACTAGTGTAGATGGGGCTTCTTGAGCCGAAGGGCCTGTTTCCACGCTGGAGTCTCTATGAAAACCATGATCACCATGTTCAGGAACAGCTTCTTCCCATCAACCATCAGGCTCCTGAACACTACAAACACCAACTAAACTATGAATGAATGATACTGGAATGATATATTAATATCACATATGACATGTCACGGTGAGATTCGTTGTATTGCATTGCCATGTATGCAAAGTTGCCACATATAGGGTGCAACAAAGTTGCAAAGTATTCCATTTAGTCCTTCTCGAACTACGAATTACCTTGTTGCACTTGGGTCTTAGGGCTTTTCTGCACTAGTATTGGGGTTTCTAATTTATTGGTTTATGTTTATTATGTTAACTATAGTACTGTATTTACAGATGTGTCATGCGGCTGCAAGTAAGAATTTAATTGTCCCATTTTTCGGTACATATGACAAATATAGACTGTTGACTCAGAAAATTGGGAACAAAATGTCATTGTCCAACTATCTTTAAATGCTTAGGAAAAAAACTGCAGATGCTGGTTTAAATCGAAGGTAGACATAAAATGCTGGAGTAACTCAGCGGGTCAGGCAGCACCTCGGGAGAGAAGGAATGAGTGACGTCAGTCTGAAGAAGGGTCTCGACCCAAAACGCCACCCATTCCTTCTCTCCCGAGACGCTGCCTGATCCGCTGAGTTACTCCAGCATTTTGTGTCTACATCCTAAAATGCTTCATCAATGAACTTCCTTCCATCATAAGGTCAGAAGTGGAACTGAGATTGAACTTGGGGCTGGGCGGGCTTGGTAGATGGCTGATTTTGTACCCACGCCATCTTTACATCACAACATCTTCTGTTCCTATTACAGGCACCGACTTCTGTCTCTCAGCCAGGAACACATGTGAGCATGAATGTGTCAGCACCGCGGACAGTTACCTCTGCAGATGTCGGAAAGGATACATACTTAATCCAGATGGGAAGTCCTGCCGACGTACGTCATCCCTCTTACAACTTATCACCTTCAAGAGAGTTAGATATAGTTCTTAGGGTTGTCGGAATCAAGGGATATGGGGAGAAAGCAGGAAGGGGGTACTGATTTAGGAT
The DNA here is from genome assembly GCF_053455715.1 of Rhinoraja longicauda. NCBI lineage: Eukaryota > Metazoa > Chordata > Chondrichthyes > Rajiformes > Arhynchobatidae > Rhinoraja > Rhinoraja longicauda. The sequence goes on from NC_135956.1 coordinate 70,794,908, forward strand.
GATCAGCCATGATCATGTTGAATGACGATGCTGGTTCGAAGGGCCGAGTGACCTACTGCTGCCCCTATTTTCTATGTTTCTATGTGTCCTCTTAAATTTAGATTTTTTTTAGATTTAGAGATACAGCGCAGAAACAGGCCCTTCGGCCCACCGGGTCCGTGCCGCCCAGCGATCCCCGCACATTAACATATCTTACACCCATTAGGGACAATTTTTACATTTGCCCAGCCAATTAACCTACAAACCTGTACGTCTTTGGAGTGTGGGAGGAAACCGAAGATCTCGAAGGAAACCCACGCAGGTCACGGGGAGAACGTACAAACTCCATACAGTACAGCACCCGTAGTCAGGATCGAACCTGAGTCTCTGGCGCTGCATTCGCTGTAAGGTAGCAACTCTACCGCTGCGCCACGAAATTCTATCCTACTTGGATCTGAGATGATGGAATGTAGTCCAACAATGCCTTCACTCTATCATAATACAAGTCTAACTGTTCCTGGTCGGCATGGACTCAGTGGACCGAAGGGCCAGTGTCCATGCTGTCTCTCGAAGCTAAACTAAATTAATTTAGTTATTGTGAAGCGTATCAAGGTACAGTGAAAAGCTTTTTTCTTGCGCGTTAATTACAATCAAGCCGTCCACAGTGTACAGATAGGAGCCAAAGTGAATAACATTTAGTGCAAGATAAAGTGCAGTAAAGTCCGATTATAGATAGTCCGAGAGTCTCCAAGGAGATAGATGGTAGGTCAGGACCACTCTTTAGTTGGTGATAAGATGGTTCAGTTGCCTCATAACAGCTGGGAAGAAACTGTCCCTGAATCTAGAGGTGTGCATTCTCACACTTCTGTAACGCTAGTCTGATGGGAGAGGGGATCAATGGGAGTAACCGGGGGTGAGACACATCCTTGATTATGTTGGTGGCCTTGCCAAGGCAGCATGAACTCAATGAAAAGGAGGTTGGTTTGTGTGATGGTCTGGGCTACAGCCACAATTAAGTGTGTTGGATAACTCAACGTGTATTCTTTTGTAGAGTGTCGCAGTGGAACAATGGATCTTGTCTTCATCATTGACGGATCAAAAAGACTTGGAGCCCAGAATTTCCAGTTGGTGAAACAGTTTGTCAACAACATCGTGGATGGATTGGAAGTGGCACCAAATGCGACTCGGGTGGGTCTGGTGCAGTACTCCGCCAGGGTCCGGACGGAATTCCCTCTCAGACGCTACAGCACGGCCAAGGAAGTCAAGACAGCTGTGAGCCGGACAAAATACACGGCTCAAGGATTGAGATCGGGTGTGGCCGTAAGGCAGCTCTTCAAGCAGAGTTTCAGGGTGGTGGAAGGAGCCCGGCCCCTTTCCCGCAACATCCCCAGAGTGGCCATCATGTTCACTGATGGCCGGGAGCAAGGCAACATGGCGGAATGGGCAACCAAAGCAAAGCAGAATGGTAACATGTCCTGTCACAGTGACCAATAATGAACAATCCTCCCAATGTACACAGGGGACCATTCTACCCAACTCCCCAGCATTAGTATTTTTCAGTCAGAGAGTTGTAAATCTGTGGAATTCTCTGCCTCAGAAGGCAGTGGAGGCCAAATCTCTGGATGCTTTCAAGAGAAAGCTAGATAGAGCTCTTAAAGATAGCGGGGTCAGGGGGTATGGGGAGAAGGCAGGAACGGGGTACTGATTGTGAATGATCAGCCATGATCATGTTGAATGGCAGTCCTGGCTCGAAGGGCCGAATGGCCTACTCCTGCACCTATTGTCTACTGCCTATTGAAACATAAGGTCATAAATCATAGGAACAGAATTAAATAAATTTGACCCATTGAGTCCACTCCGCCATCCAATAATGGCTGATCCATCTTTCCCTCCCAACCCCATTCTCCTCCCTTCTTCCCGTAACCTTTGACACCTTACTAACTAAGAACCTGTCAACCCCTGCTTTAAAAATATCCAATGACTTGACCTTCACAGCATTCTAGTGGCAATGAATTCCAGATTCACCATTCTCTGGCTAAAGAAATTACTCATCTCCTCTCTAAAGGAAACACCTCCACAATTAGTCCTCCCTACACCCTTGCATTATCTTCATCCAAGTCCCTGTTGAAAGTAACATTTGGATCTGTTCGCCAGTCTTTGTAGCCAGATTTTATAACGTTGGCTCAATGGCCAAGAGAGTCAAAACATTTCAGGGTGGCGCAGCGGTAGAGCTGTTACCTCACAGCGTCAAAGACCCGTGTTCAATCCTGTCTGCGGGTGCTGTCTGGACGGAGTTTTTATGTCCACCCTGACTATGTGGACTTTCTCCGGGTGCTCTGGTTTCCTCCCACATTCCGGACGTGCAAGCTTGTAGGTTAATTGACTTTTGAAAATTGTTCCCAGTTTGTAGGGTAAGAAAGTGGAATATCATAGAACTCGTGTAAATGGGCGATCGCTGGTTGGCGTGGACTCGGTGGGCTAATCTAAACTAAATTAAGACATTTATTAGTAGAAACAATGCCATCATCTCCCAAATTGTTTCTGATCGTATCTTCCTCTTGGACTCCCCATGTCGGCCTTCTAACCTCTCTGGACCTGTTTAGTTCCAAATGCAGGCGAGATATCAACCGTCTTGAACGCTCCACTCCCCCCTTGCTCCATCCATTCTCACCCCCCTCTGAACGAACAGCCCTCTACTCACTCGGCAACAATCCCATAAAACATAGGAGCAGAATTAGGCCATTCAGCCCATCGAATCAATTCCACCATTTCATCACGCCCGATCTATTTTTCCCTTTCAACCCCATTCTCTTGCCTTCTCCCTGTAACCAATGACACCTCTTACTGATCAAGAACCGATTAATCTCTGCTTCAAAATGACTCGTCATACACCTCCTCATGCCTGACCATGGCAACTGACCATGGCAACTGACCATGGCAACTGACCATGGCAACTGACCATGGCAACTGACCATGGCAACTGACCATGGCAACTGACCATGGCAACTGACCATGGCAACTGACCATGGCAACTGACCATGGCAACTGACCATGGCAACTGACCATGGCAACTGACCATGGCAACTGACCATGGCAACTGACCATGGCAACTGACCATGACCCTACAAATGATCGCCAGGCCATCATCTCCCAAACTGTTTCTGATCTCATCTTCGGTGCATTCCTATAACATGTATTAATCTGTCTCAACAGGTATCAATATATATGCTGTTGGGATTGGGGAGACAATTGAAGAAGGACTGCAGCAAATTGCTTCATTTCCTCAAGATGAACACTTGTATTATGCAAGAAACCCCAGGTCCATGGGTGAAATTGCTGAAAAAGTGAAGGCACAGATTTGCAAAGGTACCTCAGATTACGTGTACCGCAATATATCTATTTGATTGCCTGTGGATTGGCAAAATCCCTGCCCGAGGCAAAGTATGTAGAACTCTGAATGGGCTCCGGCTAAAGTACACAAGAACATAAATAGTAATGGGCTGTATGGCACTCCATGCTCATTCTGACATTCATCAAAATCATGGCTCACCTCATAGAACAGAGTACAGTACAGGAACAGGCCCTTCGGCCCAGTGTCCATGCCCAACATGGTGCTAAGTTAAACTAATCTCCTTTGCCTGCACATGATCCATACACCCCCCACTCCCTACATACCCATGTGCACTTTCCACTTCTACCTCCAATATTCCATAAAGGAATGCTTCCATCCCCGAAGGGTCTGTTTTCATACTCTATCGCTAAACTAGTCATGAAGCCAGATACAAGGAACTGCAGATGTTGGTCTACAAAGACAAAGTGCTGGAGTAACTCAGTAAGCAGCCTAACCTGCTGAGTTACTCTAGCCCTGTTAAGTTATGGAATCTAACCTAGATGCACCAATGACACATTTCTGTGCTTCAAGTGGCAATTTTTTTCACTGATGTAAAAGCAGCCATTGAGATCATCTCGATCCAAAATGCCAACTATCCCTTTGTCTCCAACCACGTTGCTGGATCCACCGAGTTTCTCCTTCAATTTGTTTTATTGCTCTAGACTGCAGCATCTGCTGTCTCTTGTGTCACCATTGTGAAAAGGGACAAGTTTTATGGGGAATAGCTGCTGTGCACCTGTTGGGTCCAAAGCTCTCCTGCATTGGTCTAGCACCCTCCCTCCCCCCCCCCCCCCCCCTCACCCACTCTATCCCCCCTCAACCCCCCTTATCCCTCCCTCCTCCCCTCCCCCATCCCCCCTCACCCACTCTGGTCCTAGTCTCTCTCACTAGTGGAAACGTCCTCTCCACATCCACCATCCAGGCCTTTCACTATTCCGACAATTAATGCCTTGTTGCCCACAAGATGCCCTGTAGATATTGCAAGTCTCCATCTTTACACAAGAGTTGATTCATACATATTTTTAATTCTTTGCAGGAAATCCATCAGCTCGTGATCGATGCAAATGCCAAGCAGTTATGACTTTCCAGATACAAGCTAATGAAGAAATACAAAGATTAACCCAGAGATATATCCTTTACTGTGCAAAATTTAGATTGAATTTCACTGTGGCAAACCACCTACTTTATCATGCAGTGTAAGAAAATAACTGCAGATGCTGGTACAAATCGAAGGTATTTATTCACAAAACGCTGGAGTAACTCAGCAGGTCAGGCAGCATGTCAGGAGAGAAGGAATGGGTGACGTTTCGGGTCGAGACCCTTCTTCAGACTGATGTCAGGGGGAAGGGACAAAGGAAGGATATAGGTGGAAACAGGAAGACAGTGGGAGATCTGGGAAGGGGGAGGGGAAGAGAGGGACAGAGGAACTATCTAAAGTTGGAGAAGTCAATGTTCATACTGCTGGGCTGCAAGCTGCCCAGGCAAAATATGAGGTGCTGTTCCTCCAATTTCCGGTGGGCCTTACTATGGCACTGGAGGAGGCCCATGACAGAAAGGTCAGACTGGGAGTGGGAGTTGAAGTGCTCAGCCATCGGGAGATCAGGTTGGTTAAGGCGGACTGAGCGAAGGTGTTGAGCGAAGCGATCGCCGAGCCTGCGTTTAGTTTCGCCGATGTAAAGAAGTTGACATCTAGAGCAGCGGATGCAATAGATGAGGTTGGAGGAGGTGCAGGTGAACGCTGTCTCATCTGGAAAGACTGTTTGGGTCCTTGGATGGAGTTGAGGGGGGAGGTAACGGGACAGGCGTTGCATCTCCTGCGGTTGCAGGGGAAAGTGCCCGGGGATGGGGTGGTTTGGGTAGGAAGGGACGAGTGGACCAGGGAGTTACGGAGGGAACGCAGAAAGGGGAGGGGATGGGAAGATGTGGCCAGTGGTGGGGTCCTGTTGTAGGTGACGGAAATGTTGGCAGATGATTTGTTGGATACGCTGGCTGGTGGGGTGGAAGGTGAGAACGAGGGGGATTCTGTCCTTGTTACGAATGGGGGGAGGGGGAGCAATGCATTTTGAGATTATAGCAGTTATAAGCATGTTGGAATGCATAGTTGTTGCATCGCAAGATGTCAGTGAGGCAAGAGCCACAGGTGACTGCAGGATTAAGGATAGTTCTTAAAGTATAAACTCTTGAGTTAAGAGTTATTAAGTGTTCAGTTTGGTCACGTTATTGGAAAGATGATGTCAAGCTGGAAAGGGTGCAGAGATTTACAAAGATGTTGTCGGAACTCGAGGGCCTGAGCTACAAGAGGTGGTTCAGCTGTCTAGGATTTTGTTCCTTGGAGCGCAGGGGGACGACGGGTGATCCTAGAGAAGTGTGCAAAATCATGAGGAATAGATTGGGTAAACACCCAGAGTAAGGGAATCGAGAACCATAGGTTTAAGGTAAGGTGACATTTTTTTATGCGAACCCTCGGGGTAACTTTTTGTTACACAAAAGGGTGTTGAGTGTATGGAACGAGCAGTGAGGTAGATTGAGGAAGGTACTATCACAACGTTTAAGAATCATTTTGACAGGTACTTGGATAGGATAGGTTTAGAGGGCAGTGGGCCAAACGCAGGCAGATGGGACATATGTAGCTGGTCAATCTGGCCAAAGGGCCTGTTTCCACGCTGAATGTCGATGACTAAGATTTTTAAAAATAATTCCAGCTCCTTAACTGGAACCCACTAGATGAAGTACTGAAAAGGCTGAAGACTGTTGAAAATTACATCACAACCAAGTAGGAACAAAAAACACTGTTCTTCGCCCTCACTGAAAATGGGGAGCTATAGCATGGTGCATTGGGTAGATTTACAATCAAAGAACACTGTCAATATACACATTTAATGGAATCTAATTGACAAAGGAGAATTATTGTCTATTGTACATCACTGACAGTGTGTGGCATTTTATATTTGTATGCCAGCTAGTACACTACCAACTTCTAACGCCGGGAATGAAAATATGCAAACTCAACCATGTTTTTTAAAATATCAAAAGCTACTGCAGGTCATTGAAATATACCTACTGCCTTTTATGCAGTTTTCTAACCAATTGTGAAATGCTTACGATTATGCAAATAAAAATGGCAGAATGCAATTACCTCTGCTCATTCAACTTCATAGCCTTTCACCTCATCAAGCAGATCTATATGAACACTCAAGTTCCACATGAGGGGAATTGATAGGGTGAATGCACTCTTTCACCCAGAGTAGGGGAACCAAGAACCAGAGGACATAAGTTCAAGGTGAGAGGAGAAAGATTTAATAAGAACCTGAGGGGCAACTTTTTCACTCAAGAAGATAGTGGGTGCATGGAATGAGCTGCCAGCGGAAGATGAGGCAGGTACAATAACATTTAGAGGACCCCTGAATAGGTACATGCAGAGAAAAGGCTTAGAGGGAAATGGGCCAAGTGCAGGCATATAGGACTAACGTAAATGGGGCATCTTGGTCAGCATGGACATTGGGTTGAAAGGTTAGATCATATGGGATCCAGGGAGAGCTAGCCGACTAGATAGAGAATTGGGTTTATGGAATGATATAGAGGGTGATGGTCAAAGGTTGTTTTTCAGACTGGAGGCCTGTGACTAGTGGTGTGCCTTAGTGATCAGTGCTGAGCCCATTGCCGTTTCTGGTTTATATCAACGATTTGGATGAGAATGCAAAGGCATGATCAGTAAATTTGCAGATGACACTAAAGTGGGTGTTCTTGTATATGCCAGAGGAGGTGGTTGAGGCAGGTTCAATAACATTTACATCTATGTTACCTGGACAGTTACATAGATAGGAAAGGTTTAGAGGGATATGGGCCAAACGCAGGCACGTGGCACTAGCTTAGATGGGGCATCTTTGTCAGTATGGTTGAGTGGGCCTGTTTCCATGCTGAATGACCATGACTCGGGGAATTGCTATTTCCATCTCCCTCCCTTCCTGTTAGCTATTGGTGCCAATTGCATGCACTGCATGTTATTTGCAATAAAACCTTTAGCTGGTTAAGCTCAATGCCAAGATCGTTCTATGAACCAAGGAAACTCATTAAATCAAATGAATCCCATGGGAGTGCATCTTCAAAATCTCTGGTGACTCTTCTGTGAATCTCCCAAGGGCAAATTGGAGCGCGTTATTAAAAATGAAAACATCTGGTCTTTTTATGGAATATCTTTATTTGTTAAATATTTCAGAGTCACAGCCAATTTATTTCTCACTGGTCTGCTCCGGCATACTTCTGATGATGTCAGAGTCACCTGGAATACATTAAATGCAAAATTATTTTCCCATTATCAGTTAAGTATAAATGATACAGCAAATATTCATATTCACAGCATTTGGTCCATCTTCTGGAACCAAGGCCTTTGACAAGAGTTTCATTGCATAGTATAATAAACCCAAGTTGTTGCTGGCAAATATTACAACAGAACTTGGTAAAACTAGTCCCGTTGACAATAAGCACAGCGTTAATCTAGCGAATTACTAGCCTGACTTGACTAGAAATTAAAATCAAGCCAGCGAGAATATTCGCATTAACACAAGTAACCAATAACTAGGTATGGAAGAGCCTTTATCACATTTACACATTATCAACGTACTGTGCGAAACAGCAACAGCAACCCCACAGGATCAGATCATTCAGAAGCAGTAACATGTATCTGAATGCAGTCCAAGGCATTGTATAAATTACCTGGATCAATGATGGCCAGTGTGCACACTCTGTAATATTTACCACAGGCTGTACCTAGCTCGATATTGTGGCCACTGTAATGATGGACACCAGTCTTGGCTAACATGGCATAGTATTCAATTTCTGATTTTCTGAAACAAATACATCAAAACAGTATCAAAGTACACTGAACTTTTAACAAGGATGCCCAATTGAAAGCAAAATGCTGCAAATACATGGAACTGATATTAGAGAAGAGAGAAGATCCGTTTGAGATATATCCCCCCCCCCCCCCCCCCCCCACCACCTGTATCCATCTATCACTTGCCAGGCATTGTTCCTCTCCATCTCCATTTTTCAGTCCCCTTCACACTTCAATTAGTCTAAAGGGCCCCAACACAAAATATCACCCACCCATGTTCTCCAGAGATGGTGCCTGGCCCACTGAGTTTCTCCAACACTTTGTCTCTTCTTCAGTAAGCCTACTTCTGCAATTCTTTGCAGCTACCTTTCATTTTGTTCTACTTCACCCCTCTCCCTCCAATTATGCATTTCTTTATTTTGACCTTTTAAAAGTTCCAAAAGGTATTCAACCTGAAATACTTTGCTCTCCAAATGCTCATTTAGTGAGGACTTTTTATTTCTATATTGCAACACATTTGATCAGAAGGAAGAAATCCAAAATAATAGAGAATTTCAATGATATTGTGTGGTTCATCACAAAATGCTGCAACTCACCTCAAGGCTGCACAATTGTTTGCAAGAATGACCAGCTTGGCTTTGCCCTGACGAATCATTTTCAACGTCTGTTTGTAACCCAGCACATATTTACCACTTTTCATCACCAGCTGGAGCCTGGAATTGATGGATTCCAAAGACTTTTTCTGCATTTAGAACAAAAGTCATTATAAAAAATCTGCAAGCACAATCAAAAATTACAAATTAAAAACAGGATGCGCAACCAATTCCAATATAGTTGATGGCCAATATCTCTCAAAATACAGACGCCAAAACTAATAAATTAGATAAATTCACGTAGATTCATTGTCATCATTCCAATGGGGATTTAATCATTGTTTTACTATTTAATATTTAAATCTAAAGATAATGTACTTGCATTTTATTAGATTTAAATGGTTCCAAATGTGAAATGTAGTAATCTTCATGGTTGGCAAAACAACCTCAGCCTTGCCACCCTTTAAAGGTTATATGGGGCATTCTGGATATGGTTACAGGGCCAGCAAAATAGGCTTTTTGCTGGTTGTGAATAAACTATGGGCAGTGGCCCATTAGGACCCCAGCCAGCATGTTCAAAGTTCCAAAAAATTACCCATTTCGTCATTGGCCTTTGTGCCTGGAAAGAAATCTCTCTGATCAATGGTTGCACTGAGAGATCAGTTCCCCTCACTCCATTTCATGCATTTCTGCAGTTGTCCATTTTTCAATCACCACCTTTGCATTGACATTGAATGATCCAAGTCCATTGGTATGGTTAATGCTGGATACTTGAGAGCATTGATATAGAGGGATGTCGGGGTCCACGTCCATCGCTTGCTTAACCTGTCATGATCAGCACAGGCATTCTGGGCGAAGGGTCTGGCCTGTCCCTGTGCTGTACTGTTCTATGTTCTCAGCCATTGGGGAGAGAATGGTAAAGTGGTGATGAGGTCAAGATTGGATCATCCATGGCCTTAATGTGCAGCAGAAGCAGCTTGAAGAACAGACTGGCTGCTCCTGTTGAGGTTGTCATTAATTATCTACTCATACAACTGGCTTGTAACTTGCTCCCACCGACTTCATTGACACGGCAGACCACTGGGACTGAACATTCAACACCAATCATGCCCGATTTCCTTCAACTCAAACTCTACACTGTTCACCATCATTCCAGACTATAGAGAAAAAGCTTATTTGGAAAATCCTTACATAAGGGGAGATGATATCGCATTGCATACCTATACCATCACTAAGAATCCCCACTTATGTCAGCTCTCGCCATCCTACAAAGGAATCTATTAATGCCACTGTTTTAGCGAGACTACCACGCCAAATATCGTCCACCTCGCACTGTCTTGATCATCAACCTTACGTTTGTTGACCTACCTTGATCCACAGTCAAGCAATAGATGAATTAAAAGTTTACACTCCTGATTTTAAAAAGACCCCAGAACCCAAAAGTAGCAAGATGGGCTCAAAATTGGCTCAGGAATTAAATGCAAAGGCCAATGGACACTGGGTATTTTGATCACTGGGTACTGTGGATTGTTTAGAGTTGTGCCATATCCCGCAATTTTGGCAGCGCATCAATTATTTGGCCAAAAGCATGAGCTCAATGAATGTGGGTGGAAAGCCAAATCAGATTGAAGATTTCTATCATTAGAAAGATTGCAGACTTGTCACCAGAGGGTGACGAGTAGTATCAAGGGTTACGTCACAGAAGCTATATGAGAGAAACCCAGAGAGGCTCCTGAGCAGGTGAAGGGTGATCTCCATTTGTGGTTCACTGAACTTCAAAGATGTGTTGCATTGGCCAGACTCTGAAAATGATGTATGGCAGGGAAAACACTGCCAATTCCTCGTGATCAATTTAATTTGACATCAGGTCCGGCATGGATACTGTGAGCCGAAGGCCCTGTTCCTGCACTGTGCTTAGAGATATAGCATGGAAACAGGCCATTCAGTCTCGTGTCTACCCCAACTATTCTCGCTAGTTCTATGTTATCCCACTTTCTCATCTCCACTTTGGGACAATTTAGAGGCCAATCAACCCACAACCCCTACAAACTGTGCGCTGTCATCCTATCCTGATCTCCACCACTGTCCACTCTGGAGAACAGGTCTTGTCTTGTCGATACTGCACCAACCACCGTTGTTGGGCTATAAACGTGCAGTCCCTCATGTATGCAGTTGCAGATTTAAAATTTAGTGTTTGCAAGCAACAGTTTAAAAGATTTACTATCAGCAGCAGATTTTATATGCGGTGGCAAAGAAAACCAAACAGGAATGGTTCTGGTGTACAGCGAGTAACGGAAACAGTCTTTGTTGGTCCGGATGGTTATATAATTCAAGGATTGGTTTAGTCCCGGTCCCTTCTGCTTCTCTGGGAGTTTATCATCCTCCAGAGGGCACCGGAGGACATGGCTCCTTCCCCGCCCAGGAGCCCTGGGAGGGGAATAGGTGGAGAGGGGGAGGCGGCCCACGTTGAGGATGCAGGCGGGACCGCCTAATTAATAGTATAAGAAAATAACTGCAGATGCTGGTACAAATCGAAGGTATTTATTCACAAAGTGTTGGAGTAACTCAGCAGGTCAGGCAGCATCTCGGGAGAGAAGCCTTAATATCTCCCCTCACCCGCAGGCCTGGGGTCTCGGGCCCAGGCCTGTGCCGTCAGACCGGGACCTCTGATCGGGCTGCAGCCGCCAGACCGGGACCTCTGGCCGGGCTTCAGCCGCCAGACCGGGACCTTTGACCGGGCTTCAGCCGTCAGACCAGACCGAGGCCTCTCCACGTGAACCAGGCCCGTATACCCCTCGCACACCCTGCCGCTCCCGACAACTCACCGTCTTCTTTGCCGCCACCATTTTGTCCGCTGCGTTTGTTGCCGGGGGAGAGTGCGTGAGGGGTTCGCGGCAACAGCTCCAGGGGGCTGAGACGGGGCGAGCGGCAGCGCCGGCGAGGCCACCACAAGATGGCCGGGCAGAGAAAGGAAGGAGCTCCCACAATGCACCGCCTGCTGCAGCCACGGGACTGGGCTGACGTCAGCGCGCAGGGCGACCGCGGGGGGATGACGTCGGCGCGAAGGGTGACCGCGGGGTTGGGATGACGTCAGCGCGCAGGGCGATCGAGGGGTCGGGATGACGTCGGTCGGGGAGGGGGGGGGCACGTGATCCGCCCCGGCACCATGGCAACCTCGGCCAAGGCCAAAGCTTGTCGGCGTAACATTAGATTCAACCACAAATTATAGGAGCAGAATTAGGCCATTCGGCCCGTCGAGCCTGTTCCGCCATTCAACCATGGTATTGTGTCTATCTTCGATTTAAACCACCATCTACAGTTCCTTCCGACACATTCAATGATGGCTGATCTCTGCCTTCTAATCCCATTTTCCTGCCTTCTCCCCATAACCCATGACACCTGTTCTAATCAAGAATTTGTCTATCTTTATATTAAGTATTCAATGCTGCTTTATTGCCACATGTGGCCATATTGCCACATCACCTAGATTTAGTGATTTTTTTATTTTGCATATGATTCAGTAAAATCTTACTGTACACAGGCACAATCATACAAGTGCAAAAATATAGGAATAGTAGAGATGCAAAGGAACTGCAGATGATTTTTAGTTTACCTGAGTTTATTGTCACGTGTACCAAGGTACAGTGAAAAACTTTTGTTGCGTGCTAACCAGTCAGCAAAACGACTGTACATGTCTATGGTTTACAGATACTGGATTAAGGCAAAAACATAGTGCAAGATAAAGACCAGTAAAGTCTGATTAAAGATAGGACGGCACAGTGGTGCAGCAATAGAGTTGCTGCCTTACAGTGCCAGGGACCTTGGTTGGATCCTGACTACAGGCACTGTCTGTGTGGTATGTTCTCCCTGTGACTGCGGGTTTTCTCCAGGTGCTCGCTTTCCTCCCACATTCCAAAGACATACAGATTTGTAGGTTAATTGGCTTCTGTAGATTGACCTTAGTGTGTAGGGTAGAACTAATGGACGGTCGATCGATGGTCGGCGCGGACTCGTTGGGCCGAAGGGCCTGTTTCCACACTATCTCTAAACTAAGCTTAACTATAAAATAGTCCACGGGTCTCCAATAGGCTAAGTGGGAGGTCAGGACTGCTCTCTAGTTGGTGATCAGATGGTTTAGTTGCCTAATCACAATTGGAAAGAAAGGTTTACAGCATCTACAGTATTTACCTATTTGGAATAGTAGATTCCACTGAGGCAGTACACAAGGGGTGCCACATTTCCAGCCCCATCTTGTACCCTTGAAGTTTCAAAGTTGTTCGTATATTTTGGCCATAAAGGACCACCAGCTGCTGCTGAAACCTTCACCAGTGAGCGCACTTACCCTCATCTCCTGTGGCCACCGCTCAGCCTCCGTGTCACAGAGAACCTCCCGTAGTTGTTTCTCGTACACCCAGAGCACCTTCGAGAGGGCGGAAGGTGAGACCCCAGCCCGCTCACTGGCATGGTACTGATTTAAATATTTAATGTATTTTTACCCCATATACTTTGCTACTTCTTGGATTTGCATTTTTGGATATTGACATTGGTGCAACTGCAAGAAGGACTGAAGGAGATTATTTAGTTTACTTTAGATTTAAGCTATGTTTGGTAATGGTCATCTATCCTTATACCAAGCACCCTTGCCACTCATGTGGCCCCCTGTTGCATACTATATGTAGAGTGGTGGCTCCAAAAAACAAGTTCCCCTCTCATTCTGTCACCTCAGTGCTATCATTGCGCCTTCACATGCATTTGCAGGAGACATGATTCTACAGAGGGATGTGGGCCAGGTACAGGTAAATGGGACTAGCTTAAATGGGGCATCTTGTTGTTTCATGGGGCATTTCCTTGTTGTTTCACTCTATGACATTACTGTCCTTTAGTCAATCTGAAAAAGATTGACCAGAAATACTGTCAGTCCATTTCTCTCACAGGTGTTGTCTGACCTGCTGAGTTCTCCCGGCAGTTTGTTTTTTTACTCAAGATTGCAGCATCTGTAGTCTCTTGCATCTCTATTTAACTACCCTCTTACCTCCTTCTACCATCCAGGAAACAAACAACCCAGCCACTACGTCCATGGAAGAGTCAGAGGATACAGCACAAGAAACTCCAATCAATTTCGAGCCTATGAAACCAAAGTAGAAGCAGGCATACTTGACCTGAGGGTTAAGAAGAACTTTGAACATGGAACACTGTATCACAGGAACAGGCCATTCGGCCCACTATGTCTGTGCCGAACACAACGCCAAGGTAAACCAACCTCACCCACCTGAACATGATCCATACCGCCTCCATTCCCAGCATATTCACTCAAGAAGATGCATTTTAAAGCAAAACGAACATTCCGTGCCACAATAACTAAAAGCTGAGAGTTCAGGGTGACACAGTGGCGCAGCAGCAGAGTTGCTGCCTTACAGCACCAGAGATCTGAGTTCAATCTTGACTACTGTTCGGTCTGTTCGGGTGCTGTTTGTATGGAGTTTGTATATTCCCCCTGCAACATGCATGGGTTTTCACGGATGCTCTGGTTTCCTCCCACGCTCCAAAGACGTACATGTTTGTAGGTTAATTGGCTTCAGCAAAATTGTAAATTGGGCATAGTGTGTAGGAGAGTGTTAGTCTATGGGGTGATCACTGGTCGGTGGGCCGAAGGGCCATTTCTAAAGTCTAAAGTATATTTGGGATCTTATATTTAGTTTAACACAGAAATCCTGAAGTCACTGTCAGTGACTGGGCTCTGTTTGACATGTTTAGTTTACTTTACTTTATTGTCACGTGTACTGAGGTACAGTGAAAAGCTTTTGTTGCATGCTATCCAGTCAAATAGTTACACGGTCACAATCAAGCCATCCACAGTGTACAGATTCAGGATAAAGCATATAATGTTTAGTGCAAGATAACGTCCAATAAAGTCAGATTATAGTTCGAAAGGTCTCCAATGAGGTAGATGGGAGGTCAGGATCGCACTCTAGTTGGTGAGAGAATGATTCAGTTGCCTGATAACAGCTGGGAAGAAACTGTCCCTGAATCTGGAGGGAATGTGTTTTCTGTACCTTTTTCCTGATGGGAGAGGGGAGAGGAGGGAATGATCGGTGAAACTGGTCCTTAATTATAGAAACATAGAAAATAGGTGTAGGAGTAGACCATTCGGTCCTTCGAGCCAGCACCGCCATTCAATATGATCATGGCTGATAATCCAAACTCAGTACCCGTTTCTGCTTTCTCCCTATATCCCTTGATTTTGTAAGCCCCACGAGCTATATCTAACTACTAGATCAAGTGGACCTGTTGGGCCCAAACCTCTCCTGCATTGGTGCAGCATCCTCTCCTCCCCAACTCCCTCCCCCCCCCTCTCCTCCCTCCCTCCCCCCCCTCTCCTCCCTCCCTCCCCCCCATCTCCCTCCACCCTCCACTCTCCTCCCCATCCCCCCTCCCCCTCCCTCTACCTCCTTCCTTCCCCCTTCCCCTCCCCTTTCCCCACTTACCCCCTCCCCTCCCTCCCTCCCCCTCCCTCCCTCCACCTCCCTCCCTCCCCCCTTCCTCCCTCCCACCCCCTCCCTCCTCTTTCCTTTCCCCCTCCCTCCCCCCTCCTTCCCTCCCTAGGAGATAGATTTAAACTTTAAAATGTGAATAGCTTCAAAAATGTAACACCGATTTCAATGAAACTTCTTCCATTAGCACCAAAGGGACGACGGTGAGTAAGGTGGGCCTAAAATTGTCGCGCTATCGTATACCGTCTTTGCGTCATGAACAAACAAACAAACAAACGAGAGTTTTAGTATATAGATATCTAACTCTCACTTGAGAGTTATAATCATAGTCATCATTATGCTGATGGCCTTGCTGAGGCAGCGTGAATGTAGATGGAGTCAATGGAAGGGAGGATGGTTTAATGACATTCAAAGCCATATTAGTACTCAGCAAACAATTTGGCCATAAAAAGCTGTTAATTTAATGTAATTCCCATGGTAAACCTTTTTATAATAGTCAAAAATCAAGTCAAAAGTCAACAAAGATTATAACTTCATGTTCACAATCATAGGAGCAGATTTAGATCATTTGGCCCATCAAGTCCACTCCGCCAACAATCGTGGCTCATCTATCTTTCTCTCTCAACCCCATTCTCCTGCCTTCTCCCCATAACCTCTGACACCCGTACTAATCAAGTATCTGTCAATCTCTGCTTTAAAAATATTCATTGACTTGGCTTCAACAGCCGCATGTGGCAATGAATTCCACTGATTCACCACCGTCTGACGTCCTTTTTTCTGAGATTTATTCTATTTAATTGTCATATGTACCAAAAACAGAACAATGAGATTCTTACTGCCAACAGCATAATGGTACTGTAAAATACAGTACTCATAGACAATACAACGAGCAAAAAAGTTTAATAAATTAAAACAACAATAGCAATGCAAACCAAAAACCCAAAGTCCTTAGTTCAATCAAGACAGTTTGTTGTTCGTAGTTTAATTGGTGTTTGTGGTATTCAAGAGCCTGATGGTTGTTGGGAAGAAATGTAAGAAATATAAGAGAGAGAGAGAGACAAGAGACAGCAGATGCTGGAATCATGTGTAGAACATAAAATACTGGAGTAACTCAGAGGGTCAGGCAACATCTGTGGAGGACATGGAGGGGTGACGTTTCAGGTCAGGACCCTTATTCCAGTACTTTGTGTTCTTTCATAAAATAAGGTTTTATGTGATTCTCGATACAGGGATTTCAGCTCCTGAAAGGGTGGGACTGTCTGCATGCTGCTTGTTTTCTTGTTTTCGGATGTACAAAGACCATGAAAGTTGGTAGATTTAGAATTTAGAGGTACCGTGCGGAAACAGGCCCGCTGGGCCACAGCTGACGAATGATCAACCTATGTTGATCTATGTTATCCCACTTTTCACATCCTTCCCACTTGGGGTAATTTACAGAAGCCAATTAACCTACAAACCCGCACGTCTTTCGAATGTGGGAGGAAACTGGAGCACCAAGAAAAAACCCACACGGTCATGGGGAAAACATGCAAACACCGTGCAGACAGCACCCGTAGCCAGGATCGCTCCTGGGTCTCTGACGCTGTCAGGCAGCAACCCTACTGCCGCGCCACTGTGCTGGAATTTGGAATTGTTTATCATTTCCATATCTCTGCTGACAAAGTAAAGGAGAAGCAGTTGGCTTTGTCATTCATCCATGTTAATTCACTCATAATGGTTATTGACCTCCAATGCCATAGCGTTTCAATCATAATGTGTTATGTCTGGACTCAGCTTATTTGTTCTGACAAGTCAATGTGAAAAACAGGGCGTCTGCTATGTTCAACGCATCTCGCCTGTGATATTAGAGATGACAACCTTTGTTGGTAAGCAGTGAAAATGCTCGAAAGTTAATGCGATCAAATCACTTATCCTGTCAGTATTTTTAAAGGGTTTGAAAAACAAAAGCAATGGAATGTGTTTGCTGCAAGAAAATCTCAGTGGATTTCTCGTGTTTTCCCCATTGTTTGGATAATCCCAATCTGCACCTCTAGTGGGTTTAAAGGATTCATGGAGTCTGAGTTTAGTTTAATTTAGTGTAGAGAAACAGTGCGGAAACAGGCCCCTCAGCCCATTGAGTCCGCGCCGACCAGCGGTCCTCCCAAACAAAAGAGCCTTTCCCACTTAGGCGATGTTTTAAGCAATTGCCGGTGACTGTTGTAGTCGTAGCAGGTCACCGAAAAAACAGCGACTGGACCCCCCCTACGACAATGTCTATGACAAACTACAACAACCTAGTACCTTGTCGACATCAAGCTACGGCAAGCTACCGACAACCGGCGATCCAATCGTCACGAGTAGGACATCCACCTACGACCGCACCTACAACAACCTACCACCACACAGGCGACAACCTATGACAACCGAAGTCAACCTATGGCCACCCGTGACAAGCTACGACAAGCTACGATCCTGTCGGCGACAACTGAAGACATTTCACGTCATTTTCGCCTCCGGTTTTCACGCCGGTACCTGTCACCGGTTGACGTAGGTTGACGTCGGTAGTCGCCAATGGAATTCACCGGAGTCAGCACCGGCGACAACCTACGTCACCTGGCGACAACCTATGACAGCACCTACGTCAGGAGACGTCAAGCTACGCTCATTGGCGTCAAACCCACTGTCACCGAAAATGTTTCAACATTCTGAAAATCCAGCGGCGACAGGAGAGATGCTACGACTCTTTGGAGTCAACTCACAACCATACAGGCGACACCCCGGCGACCATGTGGCGACAGCCTGGTCGCCTAAAAAATCGCCTAAGTAAGACAGGTCCTTAACACTATCTTACACACTAGGGACAATTTACAATTTTACCAAGCCAATTAACCTATAAACCCGTACGTCTTTGGAGTGGGAGAAAACTGCAGATCCTGGAATAAACCCACGCAGGTCACGGAGAGAATGTTCAAACTCTGTACAGACAGCACCCATACTTAGGATTGAACCCAGGTCTCTGGTGCTCTCAGGCAACAACTCTACCACTGCGCCACCGTGCGAAGTTGTACAGTACAGAAACAGGTCCTTCAACCCAACTTGCACACGATGACTAAGATTCCCATCTACGCTTTTCCCACCTACCCGCGTTTGGCTCATATCCCTTCAAACCTGTCCTATCTATGTACCTGTCCAAATGTCCAAATAACTTTTCAAAGAATAACACAAGAGTTTTCCTGAGTCATAGCCAAAATTGGCCTCAACCATCAAAACTAAAATTCAAGACTGAAACAGCATCTCTGGAGAAAAGGAATAGGGGACGTTTCGGGCCCAGACCCTTCTTCAGTTCTCGACCCGAAACGTTACTGGACTTTACCTTGCACTAAACATTATTCCCGTTGTCCTGTATCTATACAATGTGGACGATATGATTGTAAACAGGTGTAGTCTTTTTGCTGGATAGCATGCAACTGTGTGGTACTTGATTAGTACGGGTGTCAGGGGTTATGGGGAGAAAGCAGGAGAATGGGGTTGACAGAGAAAGATAGGTCAGCCACGATTGAATGGCGGCGTAGACGTGATGGGCTGAATGGCCTAATTCTGCTCCTATGAATTTATGAACAAAAAAAAATATTTCACCGTACCTTGCTACACATGACAGCAATAAACTAAACAAAATAATAAGTGGTAAGGCACAGTGCTGCCATTCCTAGCCTGCACTTCAATGCTAACAGTTCATTATCAGTCAGGACAATGTAAGTGAATCCATCTTTAGTCAGGCAGATTATATCCTGCTCATATGGCAACCGATCTTAACACAGTGCACATCATTGTGTCTCTGCTGAAGCGGAGACGAGGTTAATGGGGGATAAATTTGTCCGGGTGTTGAGAAAACAGCTTAGCTGTTTGATCAACTTGCCTGAGGCAGCTGGAGAATCCCCATTTACCGCCTCTGCGCCCATGTACAGTAAAGACAGGGAGCGAGGCATTGTCCTGTGAAGTCTTATTGATTTTTTTAATATATTATTGCCAACCAAACTCTTTGGGCCCATTTTTTATCTCCTGCCAGCGAAACTTCTTCTTTTTTGAGCGCTGTCGCAAACTGTTCTTGAAGCAGATTCAATGGGTTGTTCAAGCAGCACACAGACCCAACCTCAGGACAGTAACAGACCAAGCTCCAAACAGGAGCGGAATGGAGCCAGCAAATGCGGTAAGTGCTTCTCTCCGACTCATCCCCCCAAGCTCAAAGTGATACAATCACCTGCATTTTGTGCTTGTTCACACCAGCATTTTAGTATGCAAAACTTCGGCCGATTTGGACTGTTGTTGAAACCCTTGCCTTTTATTTGTAATCTTTCAAAAAGGTTATCTTAAAATTTATTTCCTGGTGTATTTTGATGTTAACTGTAATAAACTTCCATGTGTAGGAAGGAGCTGCAGATACTGGCTTACACTGAAGATAGACACTAAATGCTGGAGTAACAATGACAAGCTGCCTGACCCGCTGAGTTACTCCAGAATTTGTGGACTGTCTTTGGGGTTTTTTCAGCAGTATTAGTTTAGGTTTAGCTTTAGCTTTATTAGGGTTAGGTTTATTGTGGTTATTCATCTATTGAATTGTTTTGTTTATTATATATTATCTGTGTATATTGTGTTTAAAGGCCTATTGCGTGATGCAAGTAACAATTTAATGTTCCCATTGTTAGTACATATGACAATTACACATTCTTGACACTTTAGACTCTTTAAATTGTTGTTCATTGTTGCGTTGCCGGTATATATGACAATTAAATTTGACTCAACACTAAATAAATTCTCAGGCACTTAAGGATGAGTTTGCGAGAGATTGTAGAGGAAAGTTACAAGGATGTCAACAGTACTCAGATGTTTCATTTACGAAGAGAGATTGGATCAGTTTGGGGATGTTTACTTTGGAAGAGAGAGCAGATGTGGGTGCATAATATTTAGAGGGGCCATGGCAGAGTGAATAGGAAGGACATATTTTCTCTAGCAGAGGGATCAAAACTAGGGAGCACAGATTTAGAAGGATTATAGAGGAGATGAGAAATTTTATTTATTCTCTGGGGATCACAGTGATCTGGAATTCGATAGCTGAAAGTGTAGGAAAGATATTTAAAGTCATCACGGTTAAATAATCAGCGCAATGGGCAGCAAGGTGGCACAGCGGTAGAGTTGCTGCCTTACAGCGCCAGAGACCCAGGTTCAATCCCGACTACGGGTGCTGTCTGTAAGGAGTTTCTACGTTCTCCCCATGACCAGCGTGGGTTTTCTCTGGTCGCTCTAGTTTCTCGCACACTCCGAAAACGTACAGGTTTGTAGATTAATTGACTTGGTAAAACTAAATTATCCCAAGCGTATGTGTACGATTGTGTTAGAATGCAGGGATCGCTGATCATTACGGACTTAGTGGTCCAAGGGGCCTGTTTCTGCACTGTATTTCTAAACAGAATTAAATTAAAACATTCTCTGCAGTTAAACAGTCAATCCATTTAAACGGCCACAGCATTTAAACAGTCAGCGCATTTAAACGCTACTTGCAGAAGGGTGCAGAATAGGTTTACCAGGTTGAGGGGAAAGATTGATAAGAACCTGAGGGGCAGCTTTTTCACACGGAGGGTGGTGGGTATATGGAACGAGCTGCCAGAGGAGGTAGTTGAGGCAGGTACAATAACAACATTCAAAAGACATTTGAACAGGTACATGGATAGGACAGGTTTAGAGGGATATGAGCCAAACTTGGGCAGGTAGGACTAGTGTAGATGGAGCATCTTGGTCGGCATGGGTGAGTTGGGCTGAAGGGTCTATTTCCATGTTTTATGACTCCACGACACTCTCACCACTCTATATTCTTTGTGGAGTCAGATTCACAGTGCAGACAATTTCACCATAAAACTAAACTAAACTAAGATAGACACAAAAAGCTGGAGTAACTCAGCGGGACAGGCAGCATCTCTGGAGAGAAGGAATGGGTGACGTTTCGGGTCGAGACCCTTCTTCAGACTAAACTGAGAGTCACTGATAAATTCAATGGGAAATTCAGGAGAATCCTCTTAACCCAGGAAGCAGTGAAACTATCTACAGTATCTCGCCCCTCACTGGTGGTAATGGCAATGACTATCAGGGTAGGTGGCTGAACTTTCTCTTCATGTACATCGTCATTGCCTGGCAAGTATGTGGCACAATTGATATTGGTTTATTATTGTCACATGTACCAAGCTACAGTGAAAAGCATATTGCGTACTATCCTTCAAATCACACTACACGAGTACAATCAAGTTACACACAAGTATATCCTTCTCAGCCTGAACATGTCCAAATGTCTTTAAATGTTGTTTTTATTGCCTCAACCACTTCCTCTGACACTTCCGTTCCATATAGAATCAGAATTCAGAATCAGAATCACCTTTATTGTCATCCAAACAAAACAAGTCTTTTGCACGAGATTTCGTCACCCACAGTCCAACAGTAAGAGCAATAAAATAAGCAATTACACAACTACAAACCAACACAAAACAAAAAAAAAGAAACATCCATCACTGTGAGTCTCCTTCAGTCACCTCCTCACCGTGATGGAAGGCCAGAATGTCTTTTCTCTTCCCCTGCCGTCTTCTCCCGCGGTCAGGCTGTTGAAGTTGCCACATTCCAGGCCGTGCCGGACGGTGAAAGGTCCGCAGCGGGCCGACCCAAGCCCCGCGATCCGGGGCGGGCGAACACGCTGCCGCTGCACGTCGGGGCGGTCGTGGCTCGTGACATTGAAGCCACTACATCTGAGTGTAAAAGGTGTCCCTTAGCTTCCTATTAATTCTTGCCCCTCTGACTTTAAACCTATGCGCTCTAGTTCCCTCATGATTTTATAAACTTCTATAAGACATAAGTTTAAGGTGAGGGGGGAAAGATTTAATAGGAACATGAGGGGTAACGTTTTCATACAAAGGATGGGGGTGTATGGAATGAAGTGCCGGAGTAGGTAGTTGAGGCTCGTTGCAACGTTTAAGAAACATTTAGACAGAAACATGGAGAGGATAGGTTTATAGGTTTAGTTGCATGCTATCCAAACAGATCAGATATACCAGACATGAATACAATGAAGTCAAACCGAAGTACAATAGATAGAGAAGATATAAATTAGATAGCAGAATATAGTTCTCAGCATTGTAGAGCATCAGTTTCAGAGACAAAGTCAAATGTCCACAATGGGGTAGAGGTGAATGAACAGTATCCTAGCTTATGGAAGGACCGTTCAAAAGCCTGATAACAAAAGGAAAGAGGTTGTTCCCGAGTCTGGTGATGCATGTTTTCAAGCTTCTGTACCTTCTGCCAGATGAAAGCAGGGAGAAGAAGGAATAACCAGGGTGGGACAAGTTTTTTATTGTGTTTGCTGCTTTTCTAAGGCAGCGTGAAGTGAAAGGCTGCCATCCTTCATGCCTGATAGCATGGTGGACAGGAATGCCTCTTCCTCAATTTCACAGCAGAGTTGCCAAAGGTATGAGCTAGTGCTGGCTCAGTAAAGGAAATGCGATATCTGGAACCCAAACAAAGAGATCGACGAAGGAAGAGCAGTGGATGTCGTCCACAAGGATTTTAGTTATAGGTGAAGTCACAGAGTGATTAATGGGCAGGTTAATTGGCCTCTGTAAATTGTCCGAAATGTGCAGGGAGTGGATACAAAAGTGGGATAACATAGAACTAGTGTGAATGGGTGATCAATGTGGACTCAGTTGACTGAAGGGCCTGTTTCCACGCTGCATCTGTACATTATAGTAAAATCTTGTTTGCAGCAGGATCACAGGCACATAGACTCAGACAAACACTCACAAAATATACATGTTATAGATAAATTACATGTAAAAATTCTAAATGAAAGGACTGTGTAAAAAGAAACCCAATGCATTATTGAAAAAAGCAATTGGATAAAAAAAACAAGTCCATGGTGGTGCAAGGGGTGGACCGTAGTATTCTGTGTCTGAGGTAGGATTGAGGTTCTGAAGATCTTCGGTGTAAACCAGCATCTGCAGTTCCTTCCTACACGTTGAGGTTGTGCATGTTGGTTCAAGAACCTGATAGTATTCGAAAAGTAGCTGTTCCTTCAACATCAAGCTCTGTACCCCTTTTCTGATGGTAGCAACGAGAGGTGGGCATGGCGTGGATGATAGATGCCGCCTTCTTGAAGCAGTGCCTCATGCTTTCGATGGGGGAGGGATGTGTCCATGATGGACTGGGCTGAGTCCGCCACTCTCTGCAGCCTCTAGCATTCTTATGCATTGGAATTGCTGTACTAGGCCATGATGACACTAGTCAGGATACTTCATGCAGTAAATAGAGTCATAGAGCCATACAGAGTGGAACCAGGCCCTTCGGCCCAACTTGTTCACACCGACCAATATGTGCCATCTACACTAGTCCAACCGGCCTGCAATCTATAAAAGTTTGTTAGAGTATTCGGTTACAATGGAATTGCCATACAGGCCATGAGGAAACCAGTCAGGATACTTTCTGCAGTACATCTGCAAAGGTTTGTTAGAGTATTCGGATATATGCTAAATCTCTTTAAACTTCTAAGAAAATAGAAGCGTTTGGCTCTACGACAATGACGCATCTGAAAATTCATAATATTAACAGTCTTTTGGTGGAAGTTTAAATATCAGCTCGGCCACCAGAGAATTTCCCAAAACGTCATCTGTCCATTCCCTCCAGAGATGCTGCCCGACCCGCTAAATTCCTCTAACCCCTCGCTTTGTCCTCAGAATTCCAGCATCAGCAGTATCTTATGCCAACATTTAAAAGACATTTGGACTGGTACATGGATAGGAAAAGTTGAGAGAGAAACCTGGGAAAATGGGACTAGCATAGATGGGGCATCTTGGTTGCATTGACAAGTTCAGCCAAAAGTCTTGTTCTGTGCTGCAGGACTATGTGACTCTATTGATTTGTTTAAATGGATTTGTCATCCTTCTAATACCAGTATGGTAGTTCAGGAGGGGGTCTGTAGTAGTCTTCCATTGCTGAGGTAGGATTAGGGTTGTTCTAAAGACCTTGCTTGGGCAGCAAAGACAAACATTGACAGCCAGAACTTTATGTATCAAGTGCGGATGGAAAGTCACACATGGAACATTAGCCGCTCTCTTTCCAATAACCAGGTGTACATTTCATGGTCTTAAAAAAAAGCCTCTAGTACGTTCTAATTCAGTCCATTGTATCTGGCAGCAGAATTAATTAATTTGGTCAGCGGGTATTTTTGCTAATTTCAGAGACGTTTCATATTGTATTTTGTAAAGTCTAGCGCTTTAAAATGCACCTTTGAGCATTGCTTGTTGACTGTGACTTTAATCTTGTTTGTCACATGGAGGATCTGATTCCACAAAGGAGGTCTCCCATTAGATCAGTTTACACTATCAATTATTCACAGTTTCACATCAAGTTGAGTCGAGTTTATTGACATCGGCACAAGTATGGTGAGGTACAGACTTTATACGTTAGAGATACAGTGCAGAAAGAGACCCTTCGGCCCACCGAGTCTGTGCCGACCAGCGATCACCCCGTACACTAGCACTATCCTACACTTACTAGGAACAATTTACAATTTACAATTTACAGAAGCCAATTACTTACAAACCTATGTCTTTGGAGTGTGGAATGAAACTGGAGCACCCAGAGAATACCCACAAGGTCACAGGGAGAATGTACAAACTCCGTATAGACAGCACCCCTAGTCAGGATCGAACCCGGGTCTCTATCGCTGTAAGGCAGTGACTCTACCACTGAGTCACTGTGCCCCCCTTAACAGGTACAATGAAAGTCTTGCTCACAGCATCATCACAGACATATAGACTCAGACAACACACAAAAACATAAATTATATATACATTACACATATATTCAACAACAAACAGTTCAACAGTTCAACAGAGCTTTATTTGTCATTCGGTACCAAGGTACCGAACGAAACTACATAGCAGTCACACACAAAAAAGAACACAAGACACATGACCCCAACACAAACATCCATCACAGTGACTCCAAACACCCCCTCACTGTGATGGAGGCAACAAAACTTCCACTCTCTTCCCCACGCCCACGGACAGACAGCTCGCCCCCGACCGACCCGCACAGTCCCCGCAAGGGGGTGGAAGTCTACAAGCCAGTGAAAAGAAAAGAGAAAAAATACCAGAGTGTGTAGGAAGGAACTGCAGATGCTGGTTTAAACCGTAGATACAAAAAGCTGGAGTAACTCAGAGGGACAGGCAGCATCACTGGAGAGAAGGAATGGGTGATGTTTCGGGTTGAGACCCTTCTTCAGGCTGGTCTCTACCTGAAAGAATGGTTTCCACACGAAACGCCACCCATTCCTTCTTTCCAGAGATGCTGCCTGTCCCTCTGAGCATTTTGTGTCTATCTTCAAAGCTTGTTGGGTGAAAACGAGAAGCTGGTGCAATTTGGGTGGGGTATGGTTGGAGAGAGAGGGAATGCCGGGGTTACTTGAAGTTAGAGAAATCAATATTTATATCACTGGGTTGTAAGCTGCCCAAGCAAAATATGAGATGCTGTTCCTCCAATTTGCGTTCAGCCTCACTCTGACAATGGAGGAGACCTAGGACAAACAGGTCAGTTTGGGAATGGGAAGGAGAATTAAAGTGTTTAGCAACTGGGAGATCAGGTAGGTCCAGACGGACTGAGCGGAGGTGTTCAGCAAAACGATTGCCCAGTCCAGGTTCGGTCTCGCAGACGTATAAGAGTCGACATCTTGAGAAACGGAAACAGTAGATGAGGTTGGAGGAAGTACAAGTGAACTTCTGTCCAACCTGAAAGGACTGTCAGGATCCCTGGACAGAGTCGGGGGAGGACGTATAGGGACAGGTGTTGCATCTCCTGCAGTTGCAGGGGAAGGCAACTGGGGAGGGGATGGTTTGGGTGGGAAGGGATGAGTTAATGAGGGAGTTGTGGAGGAACTCTGTAAAGGACTAGGGGGACTCTGTCTCTATTGAGACTAGGGGGAGGAGGAGCAAGGGCGGAACTGCGAGGTACTGAGGAGACACGTGTGAGGGCCTCATCTATGATGGGAGAGGGGAACCCCCGTTCCCTGAAGGATGAGGACATCTCAGATGTCCTGGTATGGAACACCTCATCTTGGGCGCAGATGCGGCCCAGACCAGAGTGCTGAATATAATGTTGCTTCATTTTAGTGTTAGCATTTCTATGGAGAAAGGTTCTAAGTGCCGCAGTAAGGTAGGTTGGAAGATCAGGACTACACCCTAGCTTGTGCGAGGACTGTTTAGTAGTTTGATAACAAAACGGAAGAACCTATTCCTGAATCTCATGGTACATGCTTTCAAGCTTTTGTGTCTTTTACCCGATGGGAGAGAGAAGAGGGATTGACCCAGGTGAAAAAGCTACTAAAGTTAATGTGAGATCAAAGGAAACATGTTTACTTATCAAAAAAAAAATTCTCTCTTTCTTTTGATGGGAATGCTGACTAATGGCAAAACCCAATAGCTTCAGACGTGAATGGCCCTATAACCAACGAGGGTGAGACTATTCCAGATCACTCCCAGCTGCTGGAGCCGAGAGCAGCCGACACCGCTCCTGACGAGGTAGTCACCAGTGAACCAAGCCCTTCAGAAGATGGGATGCATTTGGCCTCGGCATCTGAAGACAGTACAGATCTCGTGGGTTTGACCACTGAGGAGCCAGAGAGTTCCGCAGCTCCGGTGGAAGAGAATACGCTCGCTGATGCTGACGATATTGGAGAGATCCAACCTTTGGAGGACCAGATTGAAGGTAACATGTCGGCTGTGATCTGAGGTATAAATGACTTGGACGTAAATGTGCAAGATGGGTTGCACTAGTAACTTTTCACAAGATACCAAGATTGCTGGGGTTGCGGACTGTGTGGCATTGTGGCGCAGCGGTAGAGTTGCTGCCTTATAGCGTCAGAGTCCCGGGTTCGATCCTGACAATGGGTGCTGTCTGTATGGACTTAGTACATTCTCCCTGTGACTGCTTCGGTTTCCTCCGGGTGCTTCAATTTCCTCCCGCACTCCAAAGACGTTAAGTTTTGAAGGTTAATTGGCTTTGGTAAAAATTACGAATTGTCATTAGCATGCCTAGTGTACAGGGTGATTGCTGGTTGGTGCGGGCACGATGGGCTGAAGGGCCTGTTTCCATGCTGTATTTGTAAAGACTAAAGTCCAAAGGAAGGCCATCAAAGTGTACAGTGGGATATAAATCAACTGTAGTGGGTGTGTGAGAAAGCCCGGAATGAAGGCGAGGAGCCAGGCAAATTCTGTAGAGGCTTTAATGAGCACAGCACATTACTCTCCGCTTCAGTGAGAGACTGAAGCTGGGCTCGCGCCAAAATCCTTGCTACTTATCTGCGTAGCTGGGAGCCGCCCCCGGATTATCTCTGCAGCTGGGAGCCGCCCCCGGACCTGTCCATCACCGTGCTGGAAGGTTCCATATGGGAGTGGCCTGACCCTTGGGAGCCGCCACACAACTATCAAAATGGATAGGGAAATGGCTGATGGAGTTTAATCAGAACAAACCTGAGGTGTTGCACTTTGGGAGTTGAATGTAATATACAATTACTGGAATGATCCTGAACAGCATTGATACACAGAGGGATTTGGGGTCAAAGTCCATAACCCTGAAAGTGGCGACACAAATACATAGAGTGCTGAATAAGGCATATAAAATGCTTGCCTTTATTGGTCATGTCATTGAGTAATAGGAGTCAGGAAGTCATGATGCTACTTTATACAACTTTGGTTAGGCTGCATTTGAAGTATTGCATGCAGTTCTGGTCACCCCATTGCAGGAAGGATGTGGAGGCTTTGGAGAGGGTGCAGAGGAGGTTTACCAGAATGATGGTTTGTAGGTTAATTGGCTGCTGTAAAGTTCCCCTAGTGTGTGGGATGCAAAAGTGAAGCAGCACAGTGGCGCAGCAGTAGTGTCGCTGCCTTACAGCACCGGAGACCTGGCTCAATCTTGACTACAGGTGCTGTCCATACAGAGTTTCTACGTTCTCCCTGTGACCGCGTGGTTTTTCTCCGGATACTTCGGTTTCCTCCTACATTCCAAAGACGTACGGGTTTGTAAGTTAATTGGCTTCTGTAAATTGTCCCTAGTCTGCAGGATAGAACTAGTGTTTTCGGGTGATCGCTGGAAGGCGCAGTCTCGGTGGTTTGAAGGGCCTGTTTCCACGCTGTATTTCTAAACTTTACCCAGGAAGGAAAAATCAAATACTAGAGGGTTTTAAGGTGAGAGCGGCAACGTTGAAAGGAGATGTGCAGGGCAAGTTTTGCACAGAGGCTTGTGAGTGCCTGGAACGCACTGCCAGTGGGGTGATACAATAGTGGCATTTAAGAGACTTTTGGCTAGCTTATGGGTATTCAGGGAATGGAAGGATATGGATTATGTGCAGGCAGATAAGAATTTGTCTTGGCATCATGTTTGGCACAGACATTGTGGGCTGAAGGGCCTGTTCTTGTGCTGTACTAGGTTCCAAAATGCACTGGTTATTCACCTAACCTATCTAACAACACCTCCAATACTTAAATATAAACAGAAAATACTTGAAATGTTCAGCAAGTCAGGCAGCATCTGTGGAGGGAGAAAAAGAGTTAACATTTCAGGTTGAAGACCCTTCATCAGAACTGGGAATGCGAGAAAACAAAAGTTAATTTTAAGTGGTAGAAAGGTTTCGGATAGATAGGAGTAAGGGACTCTCTGTTAGGGTGAAGTTAGGAGTGGAGTCATGAGAGATTGTAGATTCTGGAATCCAGAGCAGTAAAAGTCGGTAAAATTGTGGAGGAACTCAGTGGGTCAGGCAGTGACTGACCATTTCCCCCACTGAATGTGTAGGAAGGAACTGCAGATGCTGGTTTACACCGAAGATAGACACAAAAAGCTGGAGTAACTCAGCGGGTCAGGCAGCATCTCTGGAGAAAAGGAATAGATGACTCGCACCCTATCCACTCCCTCTTCTCCCATCTCCCATCAGGCAATAGGTACAGAAGTGTGAAAACGCACACGTCCAGATACAGGGACAGTTTCTTCCCAGCTGTTATCAGGCAACTGAACCATCTTACCACAACTAAAGAGCAGTCATGAAGTACTATCTACCTCATTGGAGACCCTCGGGCTATTTTTGATCGGACTTTACTGGCTTTATCTTGCTCTAAACGTTATTCCCTTTATCATGTAGCTGTCCACTGTGAATGGATTGATTGGAATCATGTATTGCCTTTCCGCTGACTGGTTGGCATGCAAGTTGGAACCAGCTTCCAATGAACTAAACTAAACTAAACAGTACGTGCGTGAGTAAGCCAGTTGCGATGTAAGAACGTGTCTTGGTAAAGTTGGTGTAATTTGACCTGCATTTCCTGGTTTCCACATCCAGGTGAGACTGGGGAGAAAGTAGAGTGCGAGACAGCCATCGAAGCCAAGGACGAAGAGGAGGAAAGTGAAGTGGAGAGATCAGAAAAGATATTGGCCTCTGACATGACAGAGCTAAGTATGTTGGAAGTAAAGTTGTTTATTAAAACTGCCGGTGAACGCCTAACAAAATGTGTAGGAAGGAACTGAAGTTGCTGGTTTATACCGGAGATAGACAAAAAATGCTGGAGTAACTCAGCGGGTCAGGCAGCATCTCTGGAGAAAAGGGATAGGTGACATCTTCAAAGTAGGCATACCTTGAGGAGCTTTCACAGTGGAACAGACGAAATGTGTAGGAAGGAACTAATGTTCTTGGTGCTGGATACCACCAAGGGATGGGGTTTAATAGCTCTAACAAGGTTCTGGCCATCTGGTGACTAGCTTGGACCTGAAGCTCAAGTTAAGGCGAGTAAACCTATGGCCTCACCATACTAAGGCTAATAGACAGAGGCATATGGAACTGCAGATGCTGGAATCTTGAGCAAAACACAAAGTACTGCAATAACTCAGTGGGTCAGGCAGCATCTGTGGGGGGAATGGATAGATTCTTCATCTACCTGTGTTCACACTAGTACTGGAATGGACGCTGCTAGCAGTATCTTCAACCTTACACGTCAAAATAGAGAACAGCCCTAGAACAGGCCATTCAGCCCATAATATTTGTGCTGAACATGATGCCAAGACCTTCACTTATCTAACTGCACATGACCCATACCCCTCCATTCCCTGCCTATCCATGTGCCGATCAAAAAGTCTTTTAAATGGCACAAATGTACCTGCTTCAACCACCACCCATGGTAGCATGTTCCAGGAACTCACCACTCTCTGTTTAAAAAAACATGCCCTGCACATTTCCTTTAAACTTTGCCCCTCTCACCTTAAAGCTATGCCCACTAGTATTTGATTTTACCATCCTGGGAAAGAGATTCTGACTGTCTACCCTATCTATGCCTCTCATAGTTTTATATACTTCTATCCGGTCTCCTTACAACCTCTGGTATTCCAAAGAAAACAATCGCAAATCTGTCCAATCTCTCCTTGTAGCTAATACCCCCTAATGACTTTAGTGATACAGTGCCACCGAGTCCGCGCTGACCAGCGATCCCCGCACACTAACTCGGGACAATTTACAATTTTTACTGAAGCCAATCAAGCTACAAACCTACAATGTGGGAGGAAACCGGAGGACCTGGAGAAAACCCAAGCAGTCATAGCGAGAACGTACAAACTCCGTACAGACAGTACCCGAGGTTCCCTACCCAAAATGTTAACTATTTTCTCCAGAGATACTATCTGATCCGCCGAGTAACTCCAGCTTTTTGTGTCCATCTTTGGTTTAAACCAACATCTGCAGTTCCTTCCTACACACCCGATATTTGATATTTTGCTGTTGTCTACACTGGGTAGATGTCCAAACTGATATATACATTTAACATTTTCTTCCTTTCATTGTCAGAAAGTAAGGAAGATTAAACCTCTGCTACTTCAGTTTTGGAAAGCTCTGCCGACAATACTCTCTCCTCGGCCAGAATCTGTACAGCTGCTTCATATCTTGTAACCACTCTCCCACAGAGGGATTCTCAGTCAGTCTCGGCCACCCGCAGACTAAAAGAAGAATCTGCTTTTGCTCGACTTTTGATCTGGTGTTTCTGCACACACTTGCCAAGCCACAGCCAACTAGTACACTCAACTGGACAACTCAGTATGGCTTACTGATATCCTTCGACAGTCCAGTCACGTAACTGTACAGATGAGAGGCAGGAACACTATTCTCCACTGCAGCGATTGTTTCTCACTCTACATTCACCATCCTTCTAAGCCAGTGCCGATCTCTCTAACGTGGGACTGGAACTTTGCAGGTGGAAAAAACAAATCAATTTAAAATTCTTAATTCAGTAGAAAAACTAGCAACACTAAACCAAGAAAGATGTTAAAGACATCATGGTGTTGCACAATCATCTTGTAACGGTAGAGGGCACGTAACAATGTGGCGGTACCTTATAACGCTACAGTACAGAGTAGAGGTATCATTTTATAAATGCATTCCCTGTTTTGTGACGCCGCAAGCTAATGGCATTACACAGGGCTTCATTGTGTGAATCATTGATGTTGGGGCATAGACTTTGCGGGACCTCCAAGTTGCTTGCAGTACTAGGTACTGCTGCTTGGCCGAGGCAGTTTGATACGCGTTCCACCAAAATGGTGCATGTAATGTTCAATGCTGCATGAAATAGATGAACAATATATATATATAAATAAATACATTTTATGATTGCTCACATATTGAAAATGTTTATATGTGAAATGTGTTCTAACCAAATACAATGTTTGAATACGACTGCCTTTGTTTTGCAAAGGGTTATGGACCCAGACAGGTAGATGGGTTTATGATCTAGAAGAGCCCAGGTAGAGTTGGTAGAGTTGCTGCCTTACAGAACCAGACACCCAGGTTCAATCCTGACTACAGGTTAAGTCTATATAGAGTTTGTATGTTCTCCCTGTGACCTTGTGGGTTTCCTCAGGGTGCTCCGGTTTCCTTCCACATCGCAAAGACATGTAGATTTGTAGGTTAATTGGCTACTGTAAATTATCCCTTGCATGTAGAGTAGTGTTAGTGTGCAGGGATTGCTGGTCGGCATGGACTTGGTGGGCCAAAGGGCCTGTGTCCGCGGCGTATCTCTAAACTAAACTAATGCTGCGGGTTTGGCTACCAAATGTATCAGTGATCACTCGTAGTAATAGTGGAAATAATCAGCAATTTAGAAGCCCACATCACCAGGTTCAGGAACGGCAACTTTCCTATAACCATCAGGTTCTTGATCCCAATCGCAATCCCTAATCCTACCGACATGGTGCAACAGTTCCTTTATTGCCACGTTAACCAAGGAACAGTGAAATTCTCAGCAACAGAACACTAGTTTCACCTCTTGCACTACCATGGGACTTTCTTTTTGTTTTAATTATGTTTTTACATAATGTCTTGTTATTTTTTGCAGTCTTCTTTCTTTCAGAAATCTTATGTATAATTTATGTTTATGTGTTTCTGAGTCCATGTGCCTGTGTTGCTGCTTCAAGCAAGATTTCCATTGTACCTGTACCTCACCATACGTGTGCATATGACAATAGACTCGCCATGACTTGAATGTTCCCAAGAACAGCATAGTCAAGAAAGCACTAATCAAGTTATTTGCACGTTAATATGAAATATGACAGCACGTTGCTCTGTGTGTAACCAACCAAGGAACACTGGAATACCCAGGCCATCTCTTCACATGCTGCACAGAGAACCAACCCACTGCTCTGCCCAAAGTGGGCCCTGGATTAGCATCTATTCAAGAATCCTACAGTCCCCTTCTTCAGAACCAAGCTAATATTTCAGCCAGCACAAACACATTGACATCCGAAATAATGATGCAAAAGGATGGAATAACTCACTCTAAAGAAGAGTCCCGACCCAAAACATCACTTATCCATGTTCTCCAGAGATGCTGCCTGACCCACTGAGTTACTCCAGCACTTTGTCCTTTTGTGTAAACCAGCATCTGTAGTTCCTTGTTTCTACATTGACAGCAAGGCCACCAGCTTAATCAAGGACAGGGATCTCCAAACTATGGCCCGCGGCCCGCCACGAGATTTTATCTGGCCCGCAGCAAACTCTTAGGCGGAGGGGACTGGAGGCAGAAGCTGCCGGCAAAGGTTCACTGGAGAGCGGATCGCCACCACTGGGACAAGGCGAGAGACAACACAAGAGACAAGGCCCCTCGCAGACAACAAACCCAAGGAAACCTCCGTCTTCGCCGCCGCCGCTCACCCTGGGGAGAGAGAGTGGGGGGGGGGAGAGAGAGAGTGGGGGCGGGGGGAGAGTGAGTGGTGGGGGAGAGAGTGGGGGGGGGGAGAGTCGGGGGGGAGAGAGAGTCGGGGGGGAGAGAGAGTCGGGGGGGGAGAGAGAGTCGGGGGGGAGAGAGTCGGGGGGGGAGAGAGAGTCGGGGGGGAGAGAGAGTCGGGGGGGGAGAGAGAGTCGGGGGGGGAGAGAGTCGGGGGGGGAGAGAGAGTCGGGGGGGGGAGAGAGAGTCGGGGGGGGGAGAGAGAGTCGGGGGGGGAGAGAGAGTCGGGGGGGGAGAGAGAGTCGGGGGGGAGAGAGAGTCGGGCGGGAGAGAGAGTCGGGGGGGAGAGAGAGTCGGGGGGGAGAGAGAGTCGGGGGGGAGAGAGAGTCGGGGGGGGAGAGAGAGTCGGGGGGGGAGAGAGAGTCGGGGGGGGAGAGAGAGTCGGGGGGGGAGAGAGAGTCGGGGGGGAGAGAGAGTCGGGGGGAGAGAGAGTCGGGGGGGAGAGAGAGTCGGGGGGGGAGAGAGAGTCGGGGGGGGAGAGAGAGTCGGGGGGGGAGAGAGAGTCGGGGGGGGAGAGAGAGTCGGGGGGGAGAGAGAGTCGGGGGGGGAGAGAGAGTCGGGGGGGGAGAGAGAGTCGGGGGGGGAGAGAGAGTCGGGGGGGGAGAGAGAGTCGGGGGGGGAGAGAGAGTCGGGGGGGGGAGAGAGAGTCGGGGGGGGAGAGAGAGTCGGGGGGGAGAGAGAGTCGGGGGGGGGAGAGAGTCGGGGGGGGAGAGAGAGTCGGGGGGGGAGAGAGAGTCGGGGGGGGAGAGAGAGTCGGGGGGGGAGAGAGAGTCGGGGGGGAGAGAGAGTCGGGGGGGAGAGAGAGTCGGGGGGGAGAGAGAGTCGGGGGGGGAGAGAGAGTCGGGGGGGGAGAGAGAGTCGGGGGGGGAGAGAGAGTCGGGGGGGGAGAGAGAGTCGGGGGGGGGGAGAGAGAGTCGGGGGGGGGGAGAGAGAGTCGGGGGGGGGAGAGAGAGTCGGGGGGGGGAGAGAGTCGGGGGGGAGAGAGAGTCGGGGGGGAGAGAGAGTCGGGGGGGAGAGAGAGTCGGGGGGGGAGAGAGAGTCGGGGGGGGAGAGAGAGTCGGGGGGGGAGAGAGAGTCGGGGGGGGAGAGAGAGTCGGGGGGGAGAGAGAGTCGGGGGGGGAGAGAGAGTCGGGGGGGAGAGAGAGTCGGGGGGGAGAGAGAGTCGGGGGGGAGAGAGAGTCGGGGGGGAGAGAGAGTCGGGGGGGAGAGAGAGTCGGGGGGGAGAGAGAGTCGGGGGGGAGAGAGAGTCGGGGGGGAGAGAGAGTCGGGGGGGAGAGAGAGTCGGGGGGGAGAGAGAGTCGGGGGGGAGAGAGAGTCGGGGGGGAGAGAGAGTCGGGGGGGAGAGAGAGTCGGGGGGGAGAGAGAGTCGGGGGGGAGAGAGAGTCGGGGGGGAGAGAGAGTCGGGGGGGAGAGAGAGTCGGGGGGAGAGAGAGTCGGGGGGGAGAGAGAGTCGGGGGGGAGAGAGAGTCGGGGGGGAGAGAGAGTCGGGGGGGAGAGAGAGTCGGGGGGGAGAGAGAGTCGGGGGGGAGAGAGAGTCGGGGGGGAGAGAGAGTCGGGGGGGAGAGAGAGTCGGGGGGAGAGAGAGTCGGGGGGGAGAGAGTCGGGGGGGAGAGAGAGTCGGGGGGGAGAGAGAGTCGGGGGGGAGAGAGAGTCGGGGGGGAGAGAGAGTCTGGGGGGGAGAGAGAGTCGGGGGGAGAGAGAGAGTCGGGGGGGAGAGAGAGTCGGGGGGGGAGAGAGAGAGTCGGGGGGGGGAGAGAGAGAGTCGGGGGGGGGGAGAGAGAGAGAGTCGGGGGGGGGGGGGGGGAGAGAGAGAGTCGGGGCCCCTGATCAAGGACGAGTCTCACCTCAGTCACTCCCTCTTCTCCTCTCTCCCTTCAGGCAAGAGGTACAGCCCATATCTCCAGATTCAGGGACAGTTTCTTCCCAGCTAGAGAGCGGTCCTGACCTCCCATCTACCTCATTGGAGACCTTTGAACTATCTTTAATTGGACTTTATTGGACTTCAATGTCATATCTTGCACTAAATGTTGTACCCTTTAGCTGTGCACTGTGGATGGCTTGATTGTATTCATGTTTAGTCTTTTCTTTGACTGGTATTGAAGAATTCATTCATCAATTAGATATATTGGACAAATGTTCCACATCAACACTGGATAGCACGCAACCAAAACCTTTTCACTGTACCTCAGTACTCGTGACAATAATAAACTAAACATCCATGCGGCACTAACTCAAATCATGTACACCTCAACCTCAAATAAGGTAATGCATTAAATGCCATTAATGCCAGAAAAATACTGTAATGATTTAAAATCTATGATTTTATTACATTATTCATCGATGCAGTGAATGCATTGCAACAATAATTTCTCAAGTAGTGCCTTCCTGTGCGTGTATTGGATTCCCAAAGTATTGATCCTGGTTTATAATTTCTGTCCCATGGATGCGTTCACGATGGGTCCCAAAATCGCCACAGCTTCGATCTCAACACGGCCTCCCTGCAAGGAAGATAAAACCAAGTCACACATCTGCACCTCTGCAAGATCACTGCTCAGCCTCCTGCTCTCCAAGGAATAAAGTCCTAGACTGCTCAACCTCTCCCTATGGCTCAGGCCCTCAAATCCTGGCAACATCCTTGTGACCCACGATGGTGCCCAAGCCAAGCGATGCTCTGCGTGCTGGTCCAAGAAGCGGATCCGCAATCATTCATTTCAATCGCTCCACTCTTTTAAACCTCTACTCCAACTGCAGCATTTCTTGTGGAGAAAGGAACTGCAGATTCTGGTTTGTACCGGAGATAGACACTCAGCGGGTCAACCAAATGGTAGACAATATGATTTCTCTAATTTCAAATAACACTTGCATCCCCTCTCTCTCCCACCATAGATATCCTACTACTTTCACTGTCATACTGCTCAGTTTCACTGTTTGTATCACTCGTTATCACCTCCGCAACCAACAATGGACCATTATGGGCTCTAACTTTCCTTGATCATCAGCGCTGGCTTTGATTTGTCTTTTTGCATACCTTTTATTCATTTGTTTCTCTGTACCTTTTTATATCTCTCCTTTCCTCTCCCCTGCCTCTCAATCTGGAGAAACACAATCACGTCAGAAGAAGATTCTCGGCCCGAAACATCACCTATTCCTTTTCTCCAGAGATGCTGCCTGACCCGTTGAGTTACTCCAACACTTTGTGTCTATCGGCAGCATTTCTTACTCTAACTATGCTGCCTGTACACTGGACGGCTTGACTGTAATCATGAATGAATGAATTATACTTTATTGTCACATGTACCTAGGTACAGTAAAATGCTTCGTTTTGCATACAACCTTGGCAGTACACAAAGTCGCCACGTGTTGGCGCCGGCAGTTACAAAAGCACCGAACAGTCTTATCTATTGCCTGCCACCGTACGTGCCAGCAGCCCTCTCCCCCCCCCAACCCCCCGGCCCCCTCCCCCCCCCAGTTCCCCCTTCATTCTCGGTGGCCCTCTTCGTTCTTCATGTATAGTCTTTCCGCTGACTGGATAGCACGCAACAAAAAAGTTTTTCTCTGTATCTTAGTACACATGACCATAAACTAAACCAAATTAAACTAAACTAAAAACTTCTCTGCACTCTTTCCTATAGCAGCCTGACCAAAACTGAGCACAACACAAATGATTCTTGAATTATGAACAGAAGACCCAGCACAGATCCATGCAGCACACGATGGGTCACAGGTCTTCAATCTGCAAAACAACCCTTCACTACCTCCCTAAAAACTCCATGCCAATTTCATATACAATTGGCTTACCCACTTGCAGTAAGGTTGGGAAGGCTGGTAAAGAGATGGGCGGCAAGACAAAGCTTGGTGGGTGATAGGTAGATGGGGGGGGGGGGGGGGGGGTTGGTATGATTGGCAGATGGGTAACTGGGAAGGGGGTGGTTAGGGTAGGAAGGGATGAGGGAACCAAGGAGTTGTGGAGGGAGTCGTCTCTGCGGGAAGTGAGGAGTGGAGATGTCACTGCGAGAAGGAGTGGGCAAAACAGAAAGTGCCCTCCCCAGGGACCTTCCTCTGCAACCACAGGATATATAATACCTGACCCGACACTTCCTCCCCTGCCTCCATCCACCAGTTTGTGTTTTGCAAATGGACATTGATGCTGAGGGAGTTCAAATTTGCACAACAGTAATATGCCAAGAGTAGAATTAGAGAAAAATAGCAAAAAACGTGTGATTGTAACATTTCGTACACACCCACAGACACGTGGTCTCACAGACACATGGCCCCACACAGACAGAGACAGACACCATCACAGACAGAGACCCACACAGAGACAGACACCAACAGAGACAGATGTCCACACAGACAGAGACAGATACCCACACACAGAGACAAATACCCACACAGACAGACACCCACACAGACAGAGACCCACACAGAGACAGATACCCACACAGAGATACCCACACAGAGATACCCACACA
This sequence comes from Rhinoraja longicauda, assembly GCF_053455715.1. Classification (NCBI taxonomy): domain Eukaryota; kingdom Metazoa; phylum Chordata; class Chondrichthyes; order Rajiformes; family Arhynchobatidae; genus Rhinoraja; species Rhinoraja longicauda. The sequence goes on from NC_135956.1 coordinate 70,832,979, forward strand.
GAGAGATACCCACACAGAGACACCCACACAGAGACAGATACCCACACAGAGACAGATACCCGCACAGAGATAGACACCAATACAGAGACAGATACCCACAGACACCCACACAGAGAAAGACACCCACACAGACAGAGACAGACACCCACACAGAGAGAGACAGACACCTACACAGAGAGAGACAGACACTCACTCAGACAGACACATCAACTCACCCGTGGCAACGCAGCAACCTGATAGGCTGCTCTGGCCGGGAAGTTGCTTGCAAAATCTGAGAAGAAAACACAAATTTAATCAGATGGAGATTACAGAAAACAAAGAGGTTGTGATGATCCTCCCAAATCTGGTGCCATTCCCGGGACTCCAACAGGCCAACTCATCTGCTGGAGGAACAACCCAACTATTGTGTCTTAGTATCCCCTTGAATCATCCATAGTATCCAACTTAACCACTACTCAATCTCCTCTGAATAACTACATTGTTCTCTCGTTCCACGTGCATTTGTCAATATCTATAGCTCCAAGTTCTGTCCTCCATGCTGTGTCTCTACTCTAAACTAAATCTCTAATTATATTTAGCATTTGCAAGGAAGATTCACAAATACTTCCCCTCAGATCTCCTCCAAAATTGAACCACTAAATATTACACTTCATTGTGAATGCTTATTTAATTTGGAGTAATTTACCAGCTCCACCCCCCTCCTGCATGACCCAGAAATCATGTAATATCTCTTCTTAGAAAAAAAGATACAAAGTGCTGAAGTAACTCTGGGTCAGGTAGTATCCCTGGAGAACATGGATAGAGGATGATTTGCACCAGGACACATCTTCAGGCTGTTTTTCAGAGATGTTGCCTGATCTGTTGAGTTACTCCAGCACTATGTCTTTTTTTTAAACCTGCATCTGCAGTTCCTTGTTTCTACTTCTCTAACATCTTTACTTACATTGCTTGTAAACTTCATTAACACAGTTGAAGTCATTGATGTCTGCCAGCAGAACAGTCGTTTTTATAACTAGGAGATAAATCAAGCAAACTCTCATTAACTGTACAACTGGCAATGAAAGGGTTAGCATATAAACAATTTATAATTCAACTAGATGCATTTTGTTTTTTAATGTCTATTATAACAAAGTTCAGTGGAGGTAGTCCCAGCACCTCTATACATTAATTCATCCTTACAATTAAAACGTTGTCAAGACTAGTGCTCAGCATGGGCAAGTTGGGCCAAAAGGCCTGTTTCCATGCCGGAAATAGCGGGGGACCGGGGGTCTAAAGAGATGGAGGAACTGAGGGAAATCCAGGTTAGTCGGGAAGTGGTGTTAGGTAAATTAAATGGATTAAAGGCAGATAAATCCCCAGGGCCAGATAGGCTGCATCCCAGAGTGCTTAAGGAAGTAGCCTCAGAAATAGTGGATGCATTAGTGATAATTTTTCAAAACTCTTTAGATTCTGGAGTAGTTCCTGAGGACTGGAGGGTAGCTAATGTAATCCCACTTTTTAAAAAGGGAGGGAGAGAGAAAACGGGGAATTATAGACCAGTTAGCCTAACATCGGTAGTGGGGAAAATGCTAGAGTCAGTTATTAAAGATGTGATAGCATTACATTTGGAAAGTGGTGAAATCATCGGACAAAGTCAGCATGGCAAATCATGTCTGACGAATCTTATAGAATTTTTCGAGGATGTAACTAGTAGAGTGGATAAGGGAGAACCAGTCGATGTGTTATATCTGGACTTTCAGAAGGCCTTCGACAAGGTCCCACATAGGAGATTGGTGTACAAACTTAAAGCACACGGTATTGAGGGTTCAGTGTTGAGGTGGATAGAAAATTGGTTGGCGGACAGGAAGCAAAGAGTAGGAATAAATGGGTCCTTTTCGGAATGGCAGGCAGTGACTAGTGGGGTACCGCAAGGCTCAGAGCTGGGACCCCAGTTATTTGCAGTGTATATTAATGATTTGGACGAGGGAATTGAATGCAACATCTCTAAGTTTGCGGATGACACGAAGCTGGGTGGCAGTTTCCACTTTGGCGGCAAGAACAGGAAAGCAGAGTATTACCTGAATGGTGACCGATTGGGAGAAGCAACGTGACCTGGGTGTCATGGTGCACCAGTCATTGAAAGCAAGCATGCAGGTGCAGCAGGCAGTGAAGAAAGCAAATGGTATGTTGGCATTCATAGCAAGAGGATTTGAGTTTAGGAGCAGGGAGGTTCTGCTGCAGTTGTACAGGGCCTTGGTGAGACCGCACCTGGAGTATTGTGTGCAGTTTTGGTCTCCTAACCTGAGGAAAGACGTTCTTGCCTTAGAGGGAGTACAGAGAAGGTTCACCAGATTGATCCCTGGGATGGCGGGACTTACATATGAGGAAAGACTAGATAGACTGGGCTTGTACTCGCTGGAATTTAGAAGACTGAGGGGGGATCTTATAGAAACATATAAAATTCTTAAGGGGTTGGAGAGGCTAGATGCGGGAAGATTGTTCCCGATGTTGGGGGAGTCCAGAACCAGGGGTCACAGCTTAAGGATAAGGGGGAAGTCTTTTAGGACCGAGATGAGAAAACATTTCTTCACACAGAGAGTGGTGAGTCTGTGGAATTCTCTGCCACAGAAGGTAGTTGAGGCCAGTTCATTGGCTATATTTAAGAGGGAGTTAGATGTGGCCCTTTTTGCTAAAGGGATCAAGGGGTATGGAGAGAAGGCAGGTACAGGCTACTGAGCTGAATGATCAGCCATGATCATATTGAATGGCGGTGCAGGCTCGAAGGGCCGAATGGCCTACTCCTGCACCTATTTTCTATGTTTCTATGTTTCTATTTACACCTCATACCATGATTATAGTCACAGTTTGCAGCCTTCAGGATTTCTCCCATGTTGATGAGAGCCTGTCAAAAATAAAATCCATCTATTAGTTTGTACATTCCTAATAACAAGGTGCAATCCAGTCCTTTCACACCCCACTGCTCTGCTTCCATCTATCCTCCTTCCACTTTGAAAACTAGAATGCAATCAAAATGTATAACCCTAATACAGTGGATGCATGAATATACAATTCTGCTCCTCTGTTATGGACAAACCAGGCATTATAGGCCAACGGGCATTACATCAGTGGTAGGGAAATTATTGAAGATTGTTTTGGGTAGGATCTACTCCCTCTTCTCCCCTCTTCCATCAGGCAGGAGGTACAGAAGTATGAAAATACACACCTCCACATTCAGGGACAGTTTCTTCCCAGCTGTTGTCAGGCAACTCAACCATCCTATCACCAACTAGAGAGCAGTCCTGAGCTACTACCTACCTCATTGGAGACCCTCAGACTATCCTTAATCTGACTTTACTGGACTTTATCTTGCACTAAAAGTCATTCCCTTCATCCTGTATCTGTACACTGTGGACAGCTTGATTGTAATCATGTATAGTCTTTCCGCTGACTGGATAGCACATAACATAAAAGCTTTTCACTGTACCTCGGCACATATGACAATAAACTAATCTAAACAGCTTGCATCTGGTGAAAGCCTAGACTTATTAGGGAATGTCAGTGGGAAGAGGTCATGCCTTACAAAATTGATTGATCTTTCTTTTGAGGCAGGATGTTGATGATTGATGAGGGGAGGCTGGTGGATGCTGCAAAGTATGGACTTCCGTTAAACTTTCGACAAAAGGACACAAAGTGCTGGAATAACTCAGCAGGTCAGGCAGCATCTCTAGAGAACATGGAGAGGTGCTGTTTCAGGTCGAGTCCCTTCTTCAAATAGCTACTCTAACACGTGAAAAGTCACCTATCCATGTTTTCCAGAGATGCTGCCTGACCCGCTGAGTTACTCCAGCACTTTGTGTCCTTTTGTGTATGAACCAACATTTGGAGTTCTTTGTCAATTACTGGTTGTACATTTTCTATGTATTTTCCGTAACTCATCGATATGTAATGCTTAGTTGCTCTACATCCACACATAAAAAACAAATACAATAAAAAATAGAACAGTACAGTACAGGAAGAGGCATTTCTGCCCACAATGTCTGTGCCAAACGTGATGCCCAGATAAACCCATCTCATCCGCCTGCAAGTGATCCAGAGTCACTTCAGATTGAGGAGGATCAATGACCACGTTGAGAGAAGCACAAAGCTTCATAGAGGATCTTCACACAAGATACAAGAGGGTTACCACCCACTGGCACCAATAAATCAGGCCACCTAAGGGTGGTACGGTGGCGCAGCGGTAGAGTTGTTGCCTTAAGACCAGCGGTAGAGTTGTTACCAGAGACCCGGGTTCAATCCTGACTATGGGTGCTTGTAAGTACGGAGTTTGTACGTTCTGTTCGTGACCTGCGTGGGTTTTCTCCGGGTGTTCCAGTTTCCTCCCACTCAAGAGGCGTGCAGGTTTGTAGGTTAATTGGTTTGGTAGAATTGTAAATTGTCCCTAGTGTGTGTTAGTGTACAGGGATCGCTGGTCAAGCGTGGACTGGGTGGGCCGAAGGGCTCATTAGCGCGCTGTATTTCTAAACTAAAAACTAAATCACAAGGCAAGGGTGCCTCCAATTATTGTTCAATCAGATGGGAAAGATCAAGATCATGCCAATGGACATTATTGCCAGTCAATTGTTACAGGCAAATAGATAGAAGGAATAAAGAGTCTTTTGCCCAGGGTGGGGGAAATAAAGAACAATGGACATTAGATTAGTTAACTACTATTATCCGTGAAATACCAGGATACCTTTGAGGATGGCGCAACTGGGAGAGTTGCTGCCTCACAGCGCCAGAGACCCGGGACAGATGGTGACCTCAACTGCTATCTGTGTAGAATTTGCACGTTCTCCCTGTGACCGTGTGAGTTTCCTCCGGGTGCTCCGGTTTTCTCGCACATCCAAAGACGTACAGGTATGTAGGTTAATTGGCTGGGTAAATGTAAAAATTGTCCCTAGTGGGTGTAGGATAGTGTTAATGTACGGGGATCGCTGGGCGGCACGGACTTGGAGGGCCGAAAAGGCCTGTTTCCGGCTGTATATACATGATATGATATGATCCCAACGACGTACGGTTTTGTACGCTGATTGGTCTCTAAATTATCCTTGGTGTTTTGGGAATGGATGAAAAAGTGGGATAACAAAATTAGTGTTCACGGGGGATCGATGGTCGGTGTGGACTCAGTGGGTCGAAGGGCCTATTTCCATGCTGTATCTCTAAACTAAACTATCTAAACGAACTGGAATTCAATGACTGGGAGAACAGGATGAAAAGATTAGGGTCATAGAGAAACACACAATGTAACTTATTTAAGATAAAGATATGGGTAAAGTCAAATTTCTGAAAGAGAATTGGAAGTGAGAATTCTTAACATTTGTAGAGTCAATGCACTTGTTCAAGATGGTAGAAGGTGTTACCTGCTTGGCTTCCTGTGACGTTCCTCCAGGTACAAGCTGTCCAGTTGCAGGATCTAGCCCCAATTGCCCAGAAATGTACATAGTTCGATCCACCACCACAGCTTGGCTACAGAATACAATCACATAGCATACACTTATCACAGTCCAATAGGACACCACCCAACAGTAGAGGCTCTCAGCTTTGCAATTTCTCCTTCTACAAGATAAAGTTTATGTTTTATTATCTGCCTGGATTAGAGGGTTTCAGCTACAGAGAGAGGTTGGATAGACTAGGATTGTTTTCTCTGGAATGACAGAGGTTGAGGGGAGACCTGATAGAAGTATATAAAATTATGAGAGGCATAGATAAAGTAGACAGTCAGAACCTTTTTCACCAGGTTGGAAATCTCCAACACTAGAGGGTATAGCTATAAGGTATAAGAGCGGGAAAGTTTAAAGGGGTTGTGTAGGATAAGATTTTTGTTATTACACAGAGTGGTGAGTGCCTGGAACACACTAACAAGGTAGTGGTGGAGACAGATACGATAGTGGCATTTAAGAAGCTTTTGGATAGGCACATGGAAATGCAGGGAATAGAGAAATATGGATCATGTACAGGCAGATGAGATCAGTTTAACTTGGTATCATGTTCGGCACAAACACTGTGGGCCGAAGAGCCCGTTCCAGTGCTGTACTGTTTTATAGGCACAAAATGCTGGAGTTACTCAGCGGGTCAGGCAGCATCTCTGGAATAGGTGACGTTATGGGTTGAGACCCTTCTTCAGACTAGACTTCTATGTTGCACGAAACATCACCTATTCCTTTTCTCCAGAGATGCTGCCTGACCCACTGAGTTACTCCAGCGATTTTGTGTCTATCTTCGGTGTAAACCAGCATCAGCGGTTCCTTCCAACAATGTACTGTTTTGTTCTATGTTCTCTCTATTCCCTTCATAATAAAGTATATTTCAATCAGGTCATCCCTCGGCCCTCTACTCCACAGAAAACAAATCCAGCCTATCCAGTCCCTCCTTACATGATCGCAATGCTCCAATCCCTAACAGTGAAGGCAGTGAAAGAGCAAAAAAACACAAAGTGAGGAGTAATTCAGTGGGTCAGGCAGCACTTCTGGAGAAATGCAGTCTCTCTGGTATGTGAGCAGGTTTGCTACACTTTTACTTAACATTTAATGGCAATTGCAAAGACAAGCCAAGGTCCTCTGCACTCTCCCTAGTGTGTTTCATGCTTCCTCTTTGCAATGTTTGGCCAGAGCATATTGAGGATCTTTGAGTCTGGTAGACTGAACAGCTTCACTGCTCATTATTGTACACACAAGCAGCAGGGATTTCCCGTATCAGGTATATGCTGCATCAAGTACTGCCCTGGAAGAAATTTCCGTTCTGAAGCCTAAAACCAAACCCAAACATAAACTAAAACTCAGCGGATCAGGCAGCCACTTTGGAGAACAACATGAAGGGTTCAGACCGGAAATGTCACCTATCCATGTTCTCCAGAGGTGCTGCCTGACCTGCTGAGTTACTCCGCACTTTGCGTTTTTTGCTCATTCACTTCCTTCACTTCATTGTCCACAAACATTAGGTCAAAATGACAATTTTCATCAAAAACACTGAAAATGATCTCAGGAGGACTTGCATTGATGTCAACCCATTCTTAATCTCAGTAGAGGGGAAAGAGAAAATCAGAATAGTTTATCTTCACTCTTTGGTTATTCATTCAGTACAGATGCCATCTGAAATCTGTACTCTTGGACTTTGTTAATAATCTGTCAGTCTCTCTGATATGTGAGCAGGTTTGTTACACATATACTTAATATTTAATGGAAAATGCAAGGACATGCAAAGTAATATTTCACTTCTGCAGCCGCACAGCACCTGAGACCTGGGTTCCATCCTGACCAAGGGTGCTGTCTGTACGGAGTTTTGCATGTTCTCCCTGTGACCTTGCGGATTTTCTCCGGGTGCTCCGGTTTCCTCCCACCTTTTTTGTTTGTAGTTTAATTGCCCTCTGTAAATTGGCCCTTGTGTGTGTAGGGATTGGATGAGAAAGTGGAATAATGTAGGACTAGTGTGAATGGGTGATCGATGGTCAGCATGGACTTAGTGGCCTGTTTCCATGCACCCCTCCCCCACCACAATCAGGCATGAAAAAGGATCCAGACTTAAAACATTGCCTATCCAAGTTCCCCAGAGATACTGCCTGACCTGTTGAGTTACTTCAGCATGCCGATTTATTAGAAGGCCTTGATTTATTTTGGCCCTTTCCTCGCCTCCAGTTTATTCCCCATAATCCCACCTCTACTTTCAGTCTGAAGAAGGGTTCTGACCCAAAATGTCACCTATTCTTTCTCTCCAAAGATGCTGCCAGCTCTCCAGCATCTCTGGAGAAAAGGAATAGGTGACGTTTCGGGTCAAGACACTTGTTCAGACTGAGAGTCAGGGGAGGGGGAAACTAGAGGTATGAAAAGGTACAGAACAAATCAGTGAGCATCGAAGGCCAAGGAAAGGTGGAGCCCACAATGATCCATTGTTGGGCCTCCAATTTGATGGGCTACTGAGCCCAGCAGGGGGAAAGCAGAGCAGCAGACAAAATTACCAAGCTTTAACAGATAGTAAAATCTGCTTCCTCCCCTTTAAAAAGCAAACAAACCAATATAGCAACATAACCCCCAGCAGGCTAGGGAAACGCAAGTCTTTAATACCTGTAAATTCCAAGTCTAACTGGGGCTTTGGGAGAGCTTGAGTCACAGCCATGGTTGAAAGCGCTTCTGCTTACAGTTCCTGCAGACAGGTTAATAGTGAAGCAACAAAATGATCTTTGGAGCTCACGTGTTGCAAGAACAATGACACTGGGCACAGACGTTCGACAAACATGGGCGGCACAGCTATAGAGTTGCTGCCTTACAACACCACAGACTATCCCGACTACGGGTGCTGTCTATACGGAGTTTGTACGTTCTCCCCATGACCGCGTGGGGTTTCTCTGGGTGTTCCGGCTTCCTCCCACATCCCAAAGATGTGCAGGTTTGTAGGTTAATTGGCTTCTGTAAATTGTCCCTAATGTGTAGGATAGAACGAGTGTATGGGGTAATCGACGGTCGGCATGGACATGCTGTATCTCTAAACTAAAATGTACCAAGATACTTCCATCAGCAGCAAGATTATTCTACAGAAAATTGAAGTGACTTTACATCTTATTTAAAAAATCTTGACAATTTCTCTCTTCTTGTCTCTTGCAGAACAACTGCTGGGTTAGGTGAAGGGGTAGGTAGTGTGGAGAAAGCAGGGACTCTAGAGAAAGACTAGGACAGGTTGGGAAGTAGGCAAAGGAGTGGCAGATGGAATATAGTGTAGCAAATTGTGGAGTCATGCATTTTGGTAGTAGGAATAAAGGCATTGACTTATTTTCTAAATGGGGAGAGAATCCAGAAATCGGAGGTGCAAAGGGACTTGGGAGCGCTGGTGCAGGATTTCCAAAAAGTTAATTTGCAAGTTGAAGTGTGCGCATGTGCGGGACTCTCGGGCGGGCGAGGCCTGTGGAATCAGCGATAATTTCCAGACGCTTTGAAGATATGTATTACGGAAATGAGTTGCTTAAAGCTTAAATAAAGTTTAAGTAAATTGGAATTTTCATTTGCCTCACAACACAAGTCAAATCGGTAGAAAGGAAAGCAAACACAATGCTAGCATTTATTTCAAGAGGACTAGAATACAAGAACAGGGATGATCGTCCATCGCACAGTGATCCGGCACAGATCTACTTGCACTTTATTCTGTCTTAAAAACTGTTACAATTTGTTTTGTTGGGTTGTTGTTGTTTAAATTAATTAAATGATTGCATCGTATGGGAGGCGCATTCCCAATCTCGTTGTAGCCCTGTACAATGACAATAAAGATATATTGTATTGTATTGTATTGTAATGCTGAGGTTCTATAAGGTTCAGGGCGGCACGGTGGCGCAGCGGTAGAGTTGCTGCCTTACAGCGACTGCAGCGCCGGAGACTCAGGTTCGATCCTGACTACTGGCGCCGTCTGTACGGAGTTTGTACGTTCTCCCCGTGACCTGCGTGGGTTTTCTCTGAGATCTTCGGTTTCCTCCCACACTCCAAAGACGTACAGGTATGTAGGTTAATTGACTGGGTAAATGTAAAAATTGTCCCTGGTGTGTGTAGGATAGTGTTAATGTGCGGGGATCGTTGGGCGGTGCGGACTCGGTGGGCCGAAGGGCTTGTTTCCGCGCTGTATCTCTAAATCTAAAAAATCTATAAGGCACTGGTCATGCCGCATTTGGAGTATTGCGAGCAATTCTGGGCATTATATCTGAGGAAGGATGTGCTAGCTCTGGAGAGGGACCAGAGGAGGTTTACAAGAATGATCCCAGGAGTTAGAGGGTTAACATATGATGAGCAGTTGACGGCACTGGGTCTGTACTCGCTGGAGTTTAGAAGGATGGGATGGGGGGGGGGGGGTGGAGGGAGGACCTCATTGATACTTACCGAATAGTGAAAGGCTTGGATAGAGTGGATGTGGAGAGGATGTTTCCACAGCGTCAGAATTAAAGGACGTAACTCATCTCGAGGAGGAATTTCTTTCGTCAGAGTGATGAATCTGTCGAATTGTTTGCCATAGAAGGGTGTGGAGGCCAAGTCAATGGATATTTTTAAGGCAGAGATAGATAGATGATATATGATAGATTCTTGATTAGTATGGATGTCAGGGGTTATGGGGAGAAGGCAGGAGAGTGGGGTTAGAAGGGATGATCAGATAGATCAGCCATCATAAGATCATAAGTGATAAGAGTATAATTCGGCCCAAGTCTACTCCGCTATTCAGTCATGGCTGAACTACCTCTTCCTTCTAACCCCATTCTCCTGCCTTCTCCCCATAACCTCTGACACCCAAGGGAGCCATGATTGAAAGGCAGAGTAGACTTGATGGGCCGAATGGTCTAATTCTGCTCCGATCACATGACCTTATGACCTCAGTACACACAACAACCTTATGACCTCAGTACACACAACAATAAACTAAGCTAAACCACCTACCTGCATTTGACACATATCCCCCTAAACCTTTCCTATCCATGAACCTGTCCAAAAGTCTCCTAAAATCCAAAATAAAGACAGATAACCACTTATGAGGTGTCTGCGCAGTAATCAACCAGAACTAGGCTGAACAACATCTGTGGAGAGAGAGAGAGAGAGAGTTTGACTGTTTCCTAACTTCTCCACGCTGTGTTGATTTGGGAAGGCAATATTGGTTTGATATTGGCTTTTGATGCAAAGAACTCTGTATATAGTGTAACAACTGTTTGCAACCAACAACTTGTATTTGCACCATGCCTTTTACAATGTGGCGACATCCTAATGTGGTTAAATAAGTAGTTTTAAAGTATAATTCACTGTTACGCATTGCGCATTCCCAATCTCGTTGTACCCCTGGGTACAATGACAATAAAGATATATTGTATTGTATGTACACTGTAGGAGTGTTAGTTAAAAGGGATGTTGCCTGACCCACTGATTTACTCAAGCATTTTGTGTCTATGGATTTCGAAAGTTTTAAGTTAGTGTATCTGCCTCGTCTCACTCCGCAAAGCAGTGGCTTTACCTGTAAGGGCCGATAGCTCCTGGTGCTTTGGCGGTGCTGACGATCCGCCTGATGAGCGCTGACATTGTCTCCGGGGAAAGGTCCACAACTTGGGGCAGGGTGCGCAAGGAGGGACAGTGCGCATGCGTGCGTCAACTCCCCGGAACCAGGCCGCGGTGCACGGCTGGAACTGTAGTCTAATTTTTCATTTCCCATCGTTGCAACTCGTAGGCCATCGCGGTGCATCAAGGGAGTTGCAGTTTCTTCATTCTTCCCTATCGTCAGAGCTCACTCGCAGTCGCGGTGCCCCAAGGGAGTTGTAGTCCCTGGGTCTATTTCCATCGTCGTAGCATGCAGGCAGCCGCGATGCGCTGTGGGAACTGTAGTCCTCGTGTCCTTACCCAACGGCACTTTACGTAGGAAAGATAGGTAGTATAAGAAAATAACTGCAGATGCTGGTACAAATCGAAGGTATTTATTCACAAAATGCTGGAGAAACTCAGCAGGCATTCGCGGGGCAACATGCAAAACCACCATGACAACGCCGAGGCAGCCGTGGTGCCCTACGGGAACCGTAATCCCCATCCCTTCCAACGGCAGGCGCCGTGGACCATGGAAGTTGAAGTCTCTTTTCCCACCGGGGGGAGGAGGGAGAGAGAGGTGACCACGGCTTCATCAAAGGGTGACATCAGCGTTGAATCGGCGTGTGGAAGGCGCATGCGCGATCACGGCAACAGAGGAAACGAGCATGCGTATTCACGGCCCTCGGTCAGACGCGCACGCGTAGTAACAGCGGCCCACCAGACGCGCACGTGCAATCACCGCAGTCCGGCGCCCGCGCACGCGCTCTGTGCAGACTGCGGGCTGCTCCGTCACGTGGTGCGGCTTCGCCCCCGCCGGTCCGCAGCTCCCGGCCACTGGCGACTGCGACCCACACGCGGTAAGACTTGTCGTGCGGCGGCACTCTGCTTTATAACTGTGCTGCTGTTCCTGCCATTATTTGACCCTGGTGTCTCGATGACGGAGTGTGGGTTGGCTGTTTCTCCTTAGTGCATGATAAAGCCAGTAAAGTCCGATCAAAGACGGAGATAGCAATTCTGAACTGCCCTCGAGTTGGTGATAGGATGGTTCAGTTGCCTGATAACAGCTGGGAAGAAACTGTTCCTGAATCTGGAGGTTGCGTTTTCACATGTCTACCTCTTGCCTGAGGGGAGAAGAGGGAGTGTCCGTGGTGAGACTGGTCCTTGATTATGCTGGTGGCTTTGCCGAAGCAGTGCGAGGTATAAATTGAGTCAACGGAGGTTTGTTTGTAAGATGGTCTGTACGTCCACAATTCTCTGCAATGTCTTGCGGTCTTGAATGTTCCCAAACCATACTGTGATGCATTCTGATAAAATGTTTTCTACGGTGCACCCGTAGCATGCTCATCCTGCTCCATCTATAGCCAAGCGTGGTGGGGAAGAAAATAAAACTTCAAGGAGTTTCCTTGAAATATTGAAGTCAAAATGGAAAATGCTGGAAACACTCTGCAAGTTGAGCAGATTCTATGGAGAGAGTCATAGAGCGTGAAAACAGACCCTTCCGGCCACATGCCCACATCGACCAACATAATCCATCTACAGTAGTCCCACCTGCCTGCATTTGGCCCATATCCCTCTAAACCTGTCCTATCCATTTACCCGTCTAAATGTTTCTTAAACATTGCAATATTACCTGCTTCAATTACCTCCTCCAGTAGCTCGTTCCACACACTCACCACTGTGTGTAAAAAGGTTGCCCCTCAGTTTCCAATTAAATTTCCCCCCCCCTCACTTTAAACCTATACAGAAATAGTTTAGTTTAGAAACAGGCCCTTCAGCCCACTGAGTGTGGCAACCAGTACATTAGTTCAATCCTCCACACCTAGGGACAATTTTACAGAAGACAAATAACCTATAAACCTGTACATCGTTGGGATGTGGGTGGAAACAGTGCACCCAGAGGAAACCTGCGCGATCGCAGCGAGAAAAAACATTCTCCGTGCAGACAGCACCCAAAGTCAGGATTGAAACCGGTACTCTGGCACTGTAAGGCAGCAACACTACCACTGTGCCACCCCTTAATATAGCAATCAGTCTGAAGGTATGTTCTGACCCAAAACATTGCCTATTTATGTCCTCCAGAGGTAGGTTGAATGTGGAGAGGATCTTTCCACTAGTGGGAGAGCCTAGGACCAGAGGGTACAGCCTCAGAATAAAAGAATGTACCTTTAAAAAAGTGATGGGAAGGAATTTCTTTAGGCAGAGGGTGGTGAGTCGGTGGAATTCATTGCCACAGACGGCTGTGGAGGCCATGATTGGGTATTTACAGCAGAGATTGATAGATTCTTGATTAGTACGGGTGTTAGGGGTTACAGGGAGAAGGCAGGAAAATGGGGTTAAGAGGGAAAGATAGATCAGCCATGATTGAATGGCGGAGTAGACTCGATGGGTCGAATGGCCTAATTCTGCTCCTATGATTTATGAACATGTGAACGTATGACATTTAAAAATCAAAAGAAGCATTGCGTGACTTATCAATAATACTAAATTAATTCTGATGACAGGTCATCAGCCTGAAATATTGTCTTTCTCTTTCCTCAGGCACTCTGACTTGTGGATGTTCTGCATTTTCTTCTTGATTTCGGTATAAAACGTGGGGGCACATAATTAACACCAGGTAAGTATGATAGGTTTCCCTTTCCCGAAGCAACACCTTTTAGTCGATGTAATAATCCTTAACAATTATGTCAGAGGATATATGTGTAGCAAAAAATATATATTTTCCTGTAACGGCCTTCTTGACCTAACTTAGCCTTAATTATATGTGGGTGGAGTTCAGGGGTTGAGCTGAGTTTGGTTTATTGTCACGTGTACCGAGGTACAGTGAAAAGCTTTTGTTGCTTGCTAACCAGTCAGCGGAAAGACAATGCACGATTACAATCAAGCCATTCACAGTGTACAGATACATGATAAGCGAATAACGTGAATAACGCTTAGTGCAGGATAAAGCCAGTCAAGCCCGATCAAAGATAGGCCAAGGGTCTCCACTGAGGTAGATAATAGTTCAGAACTGCTCTCTGGTTGAGGTGGGATGGTTCAGTTGCCTGATCACAGCTGTGAAGAAACTGTCCCTATATCAGGAGGTGTGCGTTTTACCACATCTATACCTTTTGCCAGATGGGAGAGGGGAGAAGAGGGAATGGCCAGGGCGAGGCTCATCCTTGGTTATGCTGGTGGCCTTGCCGGGCGTGAGGAATAAATGGAAGGGAGTTTGGATTGTGTGATGGTCTGGGCTTCGTCCATAATTCTCTGCAAATTCTTGCGATCTTGGATGAAGCTGTTCCCAAACCATGCTGTGATGCATCCGATAAAATGCTTTGACGCATCTGTAGAAGTTGGTGAGAGTTGTTGGGGACATGCCGATCTTCATAAGCCTTCTAAGGAAGTTGAGGCGTTGGTGTGCTTACTTGGCCATTGCTTCAATGTGGTGGTCCAGGAGACGTTGTTGGTAATATTTACTCACAGAAAATTTCAACCATCTCTACTTCGGCGCCATCACTGAAGTTCAGAGAGTAACAAAGTGGAGCCAAGGTCAAGATCAGACTCGTGATCTGTGGAAAGGTGGAACACATTTGTGGGATTTTTTGGCTTATTGCTTGTTTTGCAGCAGTCAGAGAAGTTCAGTGCATTTGGTTCATTTGTGTGAATATTGGTATTGAGATATGTTTTTCTTTTACAAAGACATGTCTGGAATCAATCGTAAAGACAAGAAATACGCCAAGAAGATGAGAAACCAGCCCAGCAACGTCACCTTTACATCATCTGATCCAGGGGCTGGTAGATCAGGAATAGAATCGTTTGAATCTCAGTCAGGTAATCCGCAAGATGAGATGGCTGTTTTACAGAGCTTTGTGATGCTGTACAGTGTTTAACTCCACTGAGGTTTTAAGCAACATTTACTAGAACGAGCAATAAATAAAATCATTGCTCTTCTGTTGGAAAAGTTTACATTGCCCAAAGTTCTGTTGGCTTTGCTACATTCTTATCATAGGTCATATTTAGGGTCCATTCTAACTAGAAATTTTGGATGTACAAAATCATGAGAGAATAGATCTGGTAGACGCACAGAGTCTCTTGTCCAGAGTAGGGGAATTGAGAGCCAGAGGACATAGGTTTAAGGTGAGGGGGGAAGGATTTTGTAAGAGCTTGAGGGGTGACTTATTCTCACCGAGGTTAGTGGATGTATGGAATGAGCTGCAGGAGGAGGTAATTGAGGTATCACAACGTTAAGAAACATTTGGGTAGGTACATGGATAGGATAGATTTTGAGGGACATAGGCCAAATGCAGGCAGGTGGGACTAGTGTAGATGGGACATGTTAATCGCTGTGGGCAAGTTGGACTGAAGGGCCTGTTTCCCACACTCTATGACTATAACAGGGAGATTCACTCTAATCCTGGATAGAGTGGATGTGGAGAGATATTTCCACTAGTGGAAGAGTCTAAGATGAGAGGGCAACACATCGGAGTAAAAGGATGTACATTTAGAAAGGAGACGTGGAGGAATTTCTATAGTTAGAGGGTGGTGAATCTGTGGAATTCATTGCCACAAACGGCTGTGGAGGCCAAGTCACTGGGTGTTTTTAAAGCGAAGATTAATAGATTCTTGATTTTTAAGGGTGTCAAATGTTATGGGCAGAAGACAAGAGAATGCGGTTGTGAGAAAAAGATAGATCTGCCATGATTGAATGGCAGAGTAGGCTCGATGGGCTGAATGGCCTACTTCTACTCCTATAACTTATGGGCATCCAATGTTTTCAACAGGGATGACCCTACATTGCACATTAAAGGCCAAGTATGATCTCCGTATGGCTATCAGATGCCAAGAAAGAATTCCAGAACAAACTAGAGGCTCAATTAAAATGCGGCACAGTGGCGCATCGGTAGAGTTGCTGCCTTACAGTGCCAGAAAACGGGGTTCGATCCTGACTACGGGTGCTTGCCTGTGCGGAGTTTTACGTTCTCCCCTTTCTCTGGGATCTCCGGTTTCCTCCTACACTCCAAAGATGTACAAGTTTGAAGGCTAATTGGCTTGGTATAATTGTAAATTGTCCCTAGTGTGTGTAGGATAGTGTACGTTTGCAGGGATCGCTGGTCGGCGCGGACTCAGTGGGCCAAAGGGCCAGTTTCCGCGTTGTATCTCTAAACTAAACTAAAATTTAGCAGAAACCAAGTGTGTGAGGTAGAGCCTGAATTCCATCAAGGGCACGAGAGGAAAATGGCCGGCCTGAATGAAGACCCTGGGTGGATTCTGAAACCATGTGCCGATCAAGTGGTCATAGTCTTTGTTGACTTCTTCAACCAGTCACTTCAATAGTCCACTGTCCCCATCTCCATCATTCCAGTCCCCAAGAATAGTTAAGTAATCTGCTTCAATAACTGCTGCCAAGTAACATCGACCATAATGACATGCTTTGAAAGATTGATAACACCCCATATCAGCGCCAATCACCCGGACATGTGCAATTTGGTAAAAAGAAAATGGATCTACGGTGGTGTGAACGGTCCATGATGTAATAATGTAATAATAAAATGACATTTTACTCTGAGGATGGTAGGTATATGGAACGAGATGCCAGAGACGGTAGTTGAGGCAGGTACAATAACAACATTTAAAAGACACTAGGACAGGTTCTTGGATAGGAAAGGTTTAGAGGGATATGGGACGAGCTTAGAAGGGACATCTTGGTCGGTATGGAAAGAGTTGGGCCGAAGGGCCTGTTTCTGTGCTGAATATGACTAATAAATTGGTTTAGAACAGGTAAATTGGTTTAGAACAGGTAATCAAGTGGGCCTAAAGAGAATGTCGATGGTGATATGTTACACCAAGGTATATTTTGGTCTTTAAATTATTTTTTGCATGCAATTTACAAAGTGCACAAAAGAGTTGCAATGTTTCTGGCACCGACAAAGTTAGAAAAAGTACTAATTTGTCATGTTGGTCCCTCTACGTTCTCGGTGATTATCCCCCCCCCACCACCCGCCGGGTTCCTCTTAGTTTCAGAACGAGGCATCCGGCAGGTAGGAGGGGGGGGGGTGGGTAATCATCGAGAACAGAGAGGAACCAACATGACTAATTAGTACATTTAGTCTTTCTGTATTGAGAGATTTTGTTCGATCAATCAGTAGTTTTTACTTTGGAATTCAGATGTCAATTACCGAGATCAGCAGAGAGGTTTGCATGGAGGATATTGCCACAGAGGCCAAGGAAGTGATAAACATTTTCAAAATGTTCCCAAATTCTTACATGGTAAGTAATTACTCTGCTGTTGTCAGCAACAGCTTAACGTGTGCAACAATAATTATGTGGTAAAGTATTGTAGTGTTGCTTCTCGGGGAGGGGGAGCAAAAGCGGAGCTGCGGGTTAACGAGGAGACAAGTAGAGATCCAAGTGAATTTGAGTGCAGGATGGAAGTTGGTGTCCCGATTGCCAAACACTTTAATTCCCCATCCCATTTCCACACTGACCTTTCTGTTCTAGGCCTCCTCCATTATCAGAGTGAGGCTAAATGCAAATTGGAGGAACAGCACCTCTTATTTTGCTTGGGCAGCTTACAGCCCAGTGGTATGAATATTGATTTATCTAAGCCCTGCAGCCCCTCTCTCTCCATCCCTCCCCCACCCAAGTTGTACCAGTTTCAAAGTCATCTGGTTGAGTGTAATTGTCTGCTCGTTTTCACCTAGCACACAGCTAACAAAGGCCTGTTTCCCTTATTATCCTTACTTTTTAACATATCTTTCATTCATTTGTTCTATATCTCTACATCATCGTCTATATCTCCTGTTTACCTTTCTCATGACTCAGTCTGAAGAAGGGTCTCGACCCAAAAATTCATCTATTCCTTTTATCCAGAGATGCTGTCTGACCCGCTGAGTTACTCCAGCATTTTTTGTCTATCTTTGGTTTTAACCAGCATCTGCAGTTCCTTCCTACACACGAAAAAGATCCATTATAACACTCCTCTGCATTTGCTTGAATGCTACTTGTAAATTCACCACTCTCAGGCTGCGAGTCGCTGTTGGGGATTGGAGGGATGTGTTGGCGGTGGGAAAAACCCAAACTTCAATATGGTCGAGCTGTGCACAAAACAATCGTACGTCCTAATACAATAAACCCTTGTTATTAAGACCTCTTTATAACGATTTCAGTTATAGTGGATTGACCCTTTAAGAATACAGGCTGCTAGTTACACGGAAGAGGCTATTGAAATTGACACGGCTTTGAAATTGACAAGGAATCGTTTTGATCAGCACTTAACTCTATTAAACAATGTAACAAACAGCCCTTAGTATATTTTAGCTTGCAGTGGTAAAATACATTTTTAGCTTTAGACTTTCGTGGTTCAGCACAGAAACAGGCCCTTCAGCCCACCGAGTCCGCACCGAACAACGATCCCCACGCACAAGTACTATCATACACACTAGGGACAATTTACAATTTTTACTGAAGACAATTAACCTACAAACCTGTACGTCTTTGGAGTGTGGGAGGAAACCGGGGCACCTGGAGAAAACCCACGGGATCACAGGGAGAACGTACAAACTCTGTACAGACTGCACCCATAGTCCGGATCGATCCCAGGGTCTTTGGTGCTGTAAGGCAGTAAATCTACTGCTGTGTCACTACACTGGGCAGGTTAGTGTCTTTGGAAGGAGAAACTGAGTTAACGATGGTAATCAATAGTCGGCGTGGACTCGATGGGCCTGTTTCCAAGCTCTGTCTCTAAATTCTCAAAAATATCCAATCATGTTCGGCATACACAGTGAAATTCTTTGTTTTTTGCATACAATACACAAAGTGTGCAAAGGTCACTACGTTTCTGGCGCTGACAAAGTTACAAAAAGTACTCATTAGAGTTTTGTTCGTCCCCCTACATTCTCGTCGATACCACCCCCGCCGAGTCTCTCTTTGTTCTCAGCGGCTCCCCCGCCTCTCCCCATCCCCATACCTGGTCTCTCAGTTTTCGGCAGACAACCCCCCCACCCCCCCCCCCCCCCCCCCCATCTTAGTTTCAAAAAGTTGTAAAACTTTCTAGACTTTTAGCCTTTTTGTATTGAGAAAGATTTTTTTTCTATCAATCACTAGTTTTTACTTTGAAATTCAGATGTCAATCGTCGAGATCAGCAGAGAGGTTTGCATGGGGGATATTGCCACAGAACCCAAGGATGTGATCAAAAACATTTTCAAAATGTTCCCAAATTCTTATATGGTAAGTAATTACTCTGTTCTTGTCAGCAACATCTTAACGCATGTAACAATAATTATGTTGTAAAGTATTGTATTACAGAAGCAGTACCAATCATAACATGAGATATTAGGACACATTGCTGGATTTGTTGTACATTTTTGTATTTATTGATACTGTATGTATACTGTTTACTCTGACCTTATGATCAAGAGATTTAATTGTGCCTGAGTGTAGACAACAATAAACTAATCGGAATCTGAATAGAAGGTAGGTTTTAAAGAGCTCTTAAAGAAATGGAGAGGCTTGCAGTAGAAATTCCAGATTCTGGGCTCTTGGCACAGCTGATGATATGTCGAGCAATCAGGATTGATAAAGAAAGGTTAGGCACAAAATAATGAATCCAGCTGCTTGGTGGAAATTCTAAATTAAGTGGAGTCGATGGAGCCACCATCGACTCCACGTCAAAAAGGCCCAACAGAGGATGTACTTCCTGCGGCAACTGAGGAAACACAATCTGCCACAGGCAATGATGGTCCATTTCTATACTGCTATCATTGAGTCCGTCCTCACCTTCTCCATCATGGTCTGGTTTGGCTCAGCCACCAAGCACGACATCCGGAGGCTGCAACGGATCGTTCGCACAGCTGAGAAGGTTGTTGGCTGCAACCTTCCCCCCCCCATTGACGAACTGTACACTGCAAGGGCCAGGAAGTGAGCGGGCAAGATCATCTCTGACCCCTCTCACCCTGGCCACAAACTCTTCGAAGCACTTCCCTCTGGAAGGCGACTCTGGACTGTCAAAGCAGCCACAGCCAGACATAAAAACAGCTTTTTTTCCACGAGTGATAGTTCTACTCAATAACCAAAGTCTGTAGTCTCTTTTTTGCTCTGGTTTATTTTCACCCACATGTTTAGACCGTAATGGCGTATCCTTATTGTTTTGATGTGTTTATGCTTTATTCTGTACTTAGCATCCTTGGCAGGAGAAACTGAGTTAACAATGGTAATTGATGGTCAGCGTGGACTCGATGGGCCAAAGGGCCTGTTTCCTACACTGAAAAATTTCTAATGATGTACGGCATACAGGATGTGGGCCTAAAGGCTAATTTCTGTTCTGTATAGTTCTATGATCAAATGGTTTGAGCATTTATCAGCTTCAGGAATACAAGTGCAAGCGAGAAGAACTTAGGGTCGAGTTGGGAAAAGGAAAGTTTTGTCTTTAACGTTTATTTTATTTCATTGCAGCCAGAGACTTTGCTCAACACCGTGCTGCAGAAATCAATGCCATGTTAAAAGCAGTAGTGCACAAATCTAACTCCCAGTTTCTGCAGTCCTTGCCACCACACTTGCGCAGAAGAGCAATGAGCAACAACGTTAAACGTCTCCCACGAAGGCTTCGGGAAATTGCAAAGAAAGAGGTAAATTTATTACAAATGAATCAAAGTTATTAGTGCTGGGAATGGTCGTCTGCTTGGGGTGAAAAAATAAATAAATTATTTGGTTTGTTGGTTGCTTGTGAGTTGGGGTGAATTTTAAGGGTGGAAGGCAGACCTATTTGGATGCATCGCTTTTATCTGCAACTGTAAAAGAGGTTGCAACTTCTTAAATTCTTAGTCATAGAAGCAGAATTAGGCTACTCTGCCATTCAATAATGGCTGATCTATCTTCCCGTCTCATTCTCCTGCCTTTTCTGCATAACCTCTGACACCTGTACTAATCAAGAATCTGTCAATCTCTGCCTTCAAATACCCAATGACTTGGCCACCACAGACATCTGTGGCTGGGGCTCTGGAACTCCGGCCCGACTGGAGCCGGCAGATCTGTTCTCGTAGCCGACCTCCGAGGCCGAATTTGCTGGCTGGTATCTCAGTCCCTGGGTGGACTGGACGGACTGTTCCGGTACCATTGGACTCCTCTCGGAGGCCGTGGCCACTGTTGGTCCGGCAAAACACATAATCCAGAAAGTCTCTGGAACCAAGGGTGCCGGAAAATCGGTGGTGGACCTGTATTGGTATTTTAGCATCTTTTAAATTATCTTTTTAAAAGATTTTGAGTTTGGATTATAATTAGTGTTGGTGTTGTTGATAGTGAAGAGAATGGTCTTGGGCCACAGAACAACATTGATTAGTCGATGAATCATCAGAACATAAGAGACAATGGGCCAAACGCTCGTAAATAGGATCAGTAAAGATGAGTACTTTGGTTCGGTTTGTGTATTTTCACATGCATAAAGATACAGTTAAAAGCTTGTTCTGCATGCTATGCAAATTCAGAGGAGCTCAAAGATGAAGAACTGGGAAAGGAAAGCATGTTTTAGTTTCGTTTTGAGATGCAGCACAGAAACTGGCCCTTCGGCCCACCAGGTCAGTGCCGACCAGTGATCCCTGTACACTGGCACTATCCTACACCAGGGACAATTTACAATCTTTACTGAAACCAATTAACTGACAAACCTGCATGTCATTGGAGTGATGGAGGAAACCGGAGCACCCGAGGAAACCCACGTGGTTACGGGGAGAACATACAAACTCCGTGCAGACAGCACCCGTAGTCAGGATCGAATCCGGGTCTCTCTCATTGTCAGGCAGCAACTCTACCGTTGCATCACTGTGCTGCCCTAAGGTTGAAATGAAAACAAATTAATGTATAGTTAGGATTTCAATACTTTTGAGAGCATATTACATTTGAACATCAGTCAAGTCATACTACACATGAGCACCATAGATCCTCTTGATGAACAACATGAACATTGTGGGCCATGGGTCCATTTTGTGCTGCATCACTCCTTGCCTATAATGGACTCTGTAAATTCCTCGTACGTTGCAAAACATACTTGGCTAATAAAGTATGATTATTATGTACACCCATTTTATAAGTTAAATTGCAACTGGTGGGAATGTCGCTCTAAAGTAAACTGTTCAAAAGTTGATGAAACAGATGTTTGTAAAGTTTCACACAGATGGTGGTGGGTACATGGAACAAGCTACCGGAGGAGGTAGTTAAGGCAGGTATTTCATAAGTTCATAAGTTATAAGAGCTGAATTACGCCATTCGGCCCATGAGGTCTACTCCGCCATTCAATCATGGCTGATCTATCTTTCCCTTTCAACCCCATTCTCCTGCATTCTCAAGAACACAAGAAAATAGGAGCAGGAGTAGGCCAACCGGCCCCTCGAGCCCACTCCGCCATTCAATACGATCATGGCTGATCCTACCCCAACCCCCTTCCCACTATCGCCCTTCTTCCCACCCAAAAGAACCGTGTGATCTCCTGGGAGAGGCGAAAAAACGGATAAAAACCCAGGCCAATTTGGGAAAAAGATCCGGGAAATTCCTCTCCGACCCCAAGCTATGCAATCAAAACTTGTCCAGGAGATTACTCAGGTCTTACTATACTAACAATAGCTCATGTCCACTTCCCTGCCCGCTCCCCGTAACCCCTAATTCCCTTGTCTATTAAAAAACAATCTATTTCCGTTTTAAATTTATTTAATGTTTCTGCTTCCACAGCTCCCTGAGGCAGCGAATTCCACAGACTAACCACCCTCTGAGTGAAGAAGTTTCTCCTCATCTCAGTTTTAAAAGAGCCCCCTCTTATTCTAAGACTATGCCCCCGAGTTCTGGTCTCCCCGATCATCGGAAACATCTTTAGCGCATCCACCCGATCAAGGCCCCTCACGATCTTATACGTTTCAATAAGATCGCCTCTCATTCTTCTGAACTCCAATGAGAAAAGTCCCAACCTACTTAACCTTTCCTCGTATGTCAACCCCCTCATCCCTGGAATTAACCGTGTAAACCTCTGCACTGCCTCCAGAGCAAGTACATCCTTTCTTAAATATGGACACCAAACCTGCACACAGTATTCCAAATGCGGTCTTACCAATACTGTATACAGCTGCAGCAACACCTCCCTACTTTTATACTCTATCCCCCTGGCAATAAAGGCTAAGACTCCATTGGCCTTCCTAATCACTTGCTGCACCTGCATACTAACTTTTTGTGATTCCTGTACTAGTACCCCCAGGTCCCTTTGCATTGTATTACCACGCAGCTCCTCCCCATTTAGAAAATAACTTGCTTTATGATTTATTTTCTCCAAAATGCATAACTTCACATTTATCAGTATTAAATTTCATCTGCCAAGTCGCTGCCCACTCTCCTAGCTTATCTATATCCTTTTGCAGGCTTTTTCTATCCTCCTCACTCCCTGCTTTTCCTCCCATTTTTGTGTCATCTGCGAACTTGGATATATTACACTTGGTCCCCTCCTCTAAGTCATTTATATAAATTGTAAACAGCTGGGGTCCCAGCACCAACCCCTGCGGAACCCCACTAGTCACCGATTGCCATCCCGAGTATGATCCATTTATCCCAACTCTCTGCTTCCTATTTGAAAGCCAATCTTCTACCCATGCTAATATATTACCCCTAATCCCATGATTTTTTATCTTAAGTAATAGTCCCCATAATCCCTGACACCCGTACTAATCAAGAATCTGTCAATCTCCGCCTTAAAAAATATCCATTGACTTGACTTCCACAGCCTTCTGTAGCAATGAATTCCACAGATTCACCACCCTCTGACTAAAGAAATTCCTCCTCATCTCCTTTCTAAAGATCCGTCCTTTATTTTGAGGCTATGGATTCTGGTCCTAGACTCTCCCACTCGTGGGAACATCCTCTCCACTTCCATTCTATCCAGGCTTTTCACTATTCGATAAGTTTCAATGAGTTTTTTGGACGAAATTTAGTCACCCACAGTCCAACAATAAAAGCAATAAAATAAGCAAATTACACAACCCCAACCAACACACAAAAAAAGAAACATCCATCAGAGTGAGTCTCCTCCAGTCCCCTCCTCACTGTGATGGAAGGCCAGAATGTCATCTTTCTAAACATAATTTAAAAGACATTTGGATTGGTACATGGACAGGAAAAGTTAAGAGGGATATGGGCCAAATGTGGGCAGGTGGAACGAGTGTAGATGGGGCAGCTTGGTCGGCGTGCCTGAGGGTTTATTTCTCTGCTGTGACTCTTAAGTTGAAAATGGCCTAAATGAACAACTTACTGACCAGAGACTTCTTACAGATGGAAAAAATCGCCCATTTGAAGAAAGAACAATCAAAAAGCAAGTCTCGCAAAGCCCGGCGACGACATGGAAATTTGTTGCAGGAATTTAACCGAAGACAAAGGAAAAACATCTGGCTGGAAACACACATATGGCACGCAAAAAGATTCCATATGGTCAAGAAATGGGGATACTGTTTGGCTGACAAACCAACCGCTAAAAGTTACAGAGCCTGCTACCGTGCCATGGTGCAGAAGTGCCTACTTCAGGTACCTTTTCATGTTCATGAATTTTAGGAGCAGAATTAGGCCATTCGGCCCATCAAGTCTTCACCACCATTCAATGGTTAAATGGTGCTCTATTTGTCACATGTGCAACTGTGCAGTGAAATTATTTTTGCATATTGACATTTGCAGGCATTTGACATGTTTTGGTACCATTTTCAAAGTCCAAAGTCTGGTCTGCCCGCATGCTCAGTCTACTGGAGCAGTTCCTGATCCAGGTCAGCCCCAGGCTCCTGCAGGTGCTCCCTCCATCGCCTTCGAGCGGATCAGCCAGTGAACCGACGTCCCTCTCTCCTTGCCTGGCCATCTTTGTGTCCAGGTCTTGATCTTGCAGCCAACCTTGATGGCGCTGGAGGGATTACCCCGGTTCACCTTCCTCCCCGCCTTTGTTCCTCGTGTCCGACCTCTGCAGTGGCTCCCGGTACCGGGGTCCGCCGAGCCTTCGGGCGGGTTCTGGGCGGACACCACAGCCGCGGCAACTCGGGAAGGTCTTGCTTGTCTTCTCCACCACTAATAATATACCACACACATTGCTACCTGTTTAAAGCTTCATCTGCTGAGAGCTTTGGTTCAGCGTTTTACTTATTTTCCTGAACACTTTAAATCAAAGGAAGGTTTTCCCAGTGAAAGGGGGGTTGGTGAGTTTTTGTTCAATCTTGAACCAGTGACAGTGTTGCAAAGTTCACTGTTCAATGTCTTAATTGGAAAGTCTGGACAATGTCATAATTTATTTCTTCATGCTTCTCAACTGTGCCTAATCCGTTAATCATTGTGATTTTTACATAATTTATATAATCCAGCAATGGCCTTGAACACTTTAGAATATAGAAGGCCGACTGCACAAGATTGATTCATTTAGTAATCGCTCCCAACATAGAGTATTATAATTCATTTACTTTGTTTTGATAGGTCTATGAACCATGTTTAGTTCTGCTCCACAAAGATTATATTTTATTGAAGACGGCAGCTGGAGATTGTCTGCTGGTGTTTAGTCCAAAGAAAATACTACGCTGCCTGAGATCAAATGCAATTATTTATTTTTAAAAACATGCTGTTTCCAATCTGATAATCGGAATAATTTGCTATCATGTACTTTGATTCAATTAAGTCAGAAATTTTGTCCAAAAAATGTAGTCAGTGATTTAATTTTTTAATATAATGAAACTCTGTTTTTAGTTCAGTTTACAGATACAGTTTGGTTTAGAGAAACAATGCGGAACCCGCCCTTCGGCGCACTGAGTCTGCGCCGACCAGTGATCCCCACACACTAACATTATCCTACATAAGGGGACAATTTACAATTATACCAAGCCAATTAATCTACAAATCTGTATGTCTTTTGGAGTGTGGGAGGAAACCAGAGCACCCGGAAAAACCCACGCAGGTCACGGGGAGAACGTACAAACTCCATAGTCCGGATCAAACCCAGTTCTCTGGCGCTGTAAGGCAGCAACCCTACTGCTGCGCCACCATGCCGCCTATGTGGGTAGTGGATTCAGCATGGAAGCTTCGGCCTACCGAGTCTATGTCGACCATTGATCGCCGGTTCACACGAGCTCTATGTTATTCACTACCTCAACCACTCTTGACACACTAGGGACAATTTGCAGAGGCCAATTAACCTACAAAACTGCACATCTTTGGGTTAGTCATACAGCGTGGGCCCTTCGGCCCAACTTGCCCACACCAACCAACATGCCCCATCTACACTCGTCCCACTTGCCTGCTTTTATCCCATGTCCCTCTAAACCTATCCAATCCATGTACCTGTCTAAATGTTACTTAAATATTGCGATGTGGGAGCAAACTGGAGCATCCGGAGGAAACCCCCGCGGTCACTGGCAGAACGTGCAACCTTCACACAGACAGCGTCTGAGGTCAGGGTTGAACCCGGGTCTCTGCGTCGTGAGGTAGCAGCTCCCCCAGCTGCGCCACTGTGGCGCACAATACTACAATTTGTCGATACTCCAGATCTCTACTCTTTTATCCATGTATATTTTTTATAAGAATAAGCATTTGACTGGTAAACACGTTGCTACTTGTTTAAAGCTTCAGAGCTTTGGTTCAGCTTTTCCCTTATTTTCCTTATTTTTAGTATTGTCTGACTTGCTGGGCATGTTCCAAACCTTGCCACTAACACCACAAAAAGATGATTAATATGTTTTAACTGCCCCTTAACTATCAGATTAGTTATCCTTTTTCAACCTATTGGAGGAATTGTAGAAACAAAAAAGTGCAGATGCTGGTTTATACCAAAGATAGACACAAAGTGCTAGAGTAACTCAGAGGATCAGGCAGCATCTCTGGAGTCAAAGGAATAGGTGATGTTTCAGGTTGAGACCATTCTCCTTCGACGACTCCTGTTGTGGAAGAAGGGTCTCAACACGAAACATCCCCTATTCCTTTTCTCCAGAGATGCTGCCAGACCCGCTGAGTTGCTCCAGCATTTGTGTCGATCTTCAGAGGAATTTGTTGTTCCGCTACCAAAAAATAATTTAGAACTAAGGAGAGTACAGCACAAGAGTGGGCCTTTAAGTCCACAATGTCTGTCAAACATGATGCCAAGGCCAACTCTGCCTGCACATAATCTATATCCCACCATTCCCTGCATTTCTATAAGCCTATCCAAAAGTCTCTTAAAATGCCACTATGGTATCTGTCTCAAACACCACCCCTGATAGCACACACCGCCCTTTGTGCAAAAAATAGTTGTTCCACGCGACTCCTTTAAATTTTGCCCCTCTCCTCCTTAAAGCTATGCCTTCTAGTATCTGATTTTTCCATCCTAGGAAAAAAGTCCTGACTGTCTATACTCTCTATGCCTCTCATAACTTTATATACCTCTATCAGGACTCCTCACAACCTTCGGCATTCCAGAGAAAACAATGACGGTCCAATTTCTTCCTGTAGCTGATAGCCCCTAATCCAGTCATCATTTTGGTAAACCACCTCTGCACACTTTCAAAAGCTTCCTCATCCTTCCTCTAATGGGGCGACCTGAACTGCGCGCAATACTCCAAATGTGGCCAAAACAAAGTCCTATAGAGCTGCATGATTTTCTTCTTATAGTTAATGTCATGGCCTCTGAAAGCAAGCGTACAATACACCTTCTTTACAACTTTATCGACTGGTTTTGCCACCTTCCGGGAGTTATGGACTTGGACCTCTGAACATCAGTGCCGTTAACGGTCATGTCCGAAATTGTTTATTTTTCCTTTACATTTGACTTCCATAAGTGCAACATCTCACAACTCCTTAAATTAAACTCCATCTACCATTTTCCTGCCCATTTCGGTAGCTGATCTATTTCCCGTTGTATACTTTGACAGCCTTCCTCACACAGAAACATAGGTGCAGGAGTAGGCCATTCGGCCCTTCGAGCCAGCACCGACCGCCATTCAATACGATCACGGCTGATCATCTAAAATCAGTACCCCGTTCTGCTTTTTCCCCATATCCCTTGATTCCTTTACCCTAAGAGCTAAATCTAACTCTTGAAAACATCCAGTGAATTGGCCTCCACAGTCCACACCCCTAGATGACCCAATCTTGGTGTCATCTGCAAACTTACTAACCAACCCGTCCACATTTATGTTCAAGTCATTTATATCTATCGCAAACAGTGGAGGTCCCAGCACAGATCCCTGCGGAACTCCGCTGGTCACTGACCTCCAGCCTGAAGATTGTCCTTCCACCACCACTCTCTGCTTTCTATCAGTAAGCCAGTTCTGAATCCAGACAATTAAATCACTATTAATCTCAAGCACCTTAATCTTCTGGATCAGCCTGGTGTGGTGGACTTTATCAAATGTCTTACTAAAATCCACACAGCCTCCTCAAAAAAACTCGATCAAGTTTGTAAGACGCTGCTGTTTTTCTCTTTGGATACAGTCTGAAGAAAAATCCTGACCCAAAATGTTACCTGTCCATTTCCCTCCACACATGATGCTTGACTCGCTGTGTTTTGAAAGATTTTTTAGAAGTTAAAAATTACTTCTAAAATTAGAAAAATTGACTTCTTGGACAAACTCTCTTATGTAATTGAATCATAGTATATGATTACAAATGATCTAGATAATCTGACTGCATTAAATTAAAAAAATCCCTTTGGTCTCACTGACAAAGCGTTCCAGACCTGGCATTTTAATTGTTTGTTTCCACAGATGCAGTTTGACCTGCTGTGTTTCCGGTATTTTTATTTAAGTGTTTTTATATATTTGTCTCTCAGGATTTGTCGTATTATTGCTGTTTGGAGCTGAGTGGCACACAGGAGAATCTCTTGAAGGCCCTTGCCCCTTTGAGTAGCCGAGAAGCAGGTATTTTCATCACTTGTTAAAAAAATCAAACCATCTTTCCCTTTCATTCTATGGTTTCTTCAGTTTTCGATATGATGCAGTTAACTTCCAGAATTCTTGATACAGCTGCCTACAGACCCGTTGAGTTACTCCAGTATTTTGTGTCTATCTTTGGTATAAACCAGCATCCAAAGTGCTTTTTATTACAGCTGTTAACAGATGCACTTTTTGCTATGTGCTGGGTAGCACCAGGGTTTATTGTAGCTGCGGACGTCTTTGGAAGCCTGGTTAAAGATGGGGAATAATCCTATCAATATTAACCCAATCCGCACAGTTTCCTGGTAATAAGGATCTAGTTTTTTTTGTACTTGTTTATTGTTCTTTTGTTTGCCACAACTGATTTGAGGTTTAGCGAAGTACAATGAAAAGCTTGATTTTGTATGCTATCCAATCAAATTAGATATACCATAAGTAAATACAACCATCAACCTCAGTAGATACAATAAGTAGAGCAAAGGGGAAGATACAGAGTGCAGAATATAGTTCTCAGCATTGTTCCATAGATGAGGTCCAATGGGGTAGAGGTGATTCAGACAGTCCCCTAGCTTATGGAAGGTCCCTTTAAAAGCCTGATAACAGAGGTCAAGAAGCTGTTCCTCAGTCTACTTTTTAAGGTTCTGTACCTTCCACTGGGAGTAGCGAGAAGAAGGAACGACCAGGGTGAGACAATTTTTTTTATTGTGTTGGCTGTTTTCCGAGGCAGTGTGAAGTGTGGATGGAGTCAATGGTGGAGCAACCTTATCACTCCTTGCCCTCCCAGCTCAGAAGCATTAACCTTAAACTAAGAAGCGTGGTCCCCAAGGCTGATGGGTCTACTTCTATTGACTGCCTTTTTCACCCCATCCCCAGCTCCACATCTACCATTGAGAACTTGTCGGCCATCTAACTACTTGCAACTGTGTACCTCCACTCCATTCCTCTCCAGTAATGCCCCTACTGTTGCCTCCTGCCCCACTTCCCATTTTAGTTTAATTTACAGCATGGAAATAGGCCCTTCGGCCCACCAAGTACACACTGACCAATGAACACCCGTACAATTAGTTCTATCCTACACACGAGGGACAATTTACAGAAGCCAATTAAGCTACAAACCTGTACATCTATGGAATGTTGGAGGAAACTGAAGCACCCGGAGAAAACCTACGCGGTCACACAGAGAACGTACAAACTCCGTACAGACAGCACCCATAGTCAAGATTGAACCCATTTCTCTGGCGCTGCAAGGCAGTAACTCTACCGCTGCGTCACTGTGCCGCTCCATTTTATCTAAACTGTCAAGCGTTTTGACTCCTTGTATAGAATATCACAACATCAAAAATAGACACAAAATGCTGGAGTAACTCTGGATCAGGCAGCATCTCTGGAGAAAAGGATAGGGTGACTTTTTGGGTCGAGATCCTTCTTCAAACTGAAAGTCAGGGGAGAGAGTACAAAGAACACATGAATGGAAGGTTTGCAAAAGGACAAATCAAAACCAGCATCAATGATTGAGGAAAGGTAGAGCCCACAATGGTCCATTGGTGGCTGTGGAGAAGGTGAAGAGTGAAACTAAGCAGGAAGACTAGGATGGGGGTGGGACGGTGAGAGAGGAAATGCAAGGGCTACTTGAAGATAGAGAAATGAATACTCACACTGCTGGGTTGTAAGCTACACATCACAACATCAAGATCATTTAACAATTGTTTATAAAAAATAAATAAGCTTGTGATTTTATTTTCTGGCTTGTTTCTCCATTGTACGTTCAACTTGTGCTTGTTTTAAACGGTCTCATGAATATCCATCCTACTAATCCTTGTGGTGCTGCAGGTACAACGTTTGCCTCTGTGGATTGCCTATCTGGGAAGCATCAAGGAGCATTGGTGCTTTATAAGGCCGAGCAATATCCCGAGAAGCCACTGGGTCCTATTGTGTTCTTGTGGCGACCCAAAGCAGAGCCAGAAAACCAGTCTGAAAACAGGCAGCTTTGGATTTGGGCACATCCAGCACTTAAAACGGTAACTAATTCCCATTTGGATAGTTTATCAGGTAGAGATTGGTATTGGTTTATTATTGTCACATGTACAGAGGTACCGTGAAATACTTTGTTTTATATTTATAACATGTTAACAGGTGACTTTGACAAAATTAAATTAGTAACCAGTCAATTTGACTTTAATTGATTGCTGGAATGTTGAAGAATATCATATACTGAAAACTATTAGATATAAGAATAAAGGAAGCAGCAGGAGGAGTAGATCATACATTGAAGACACAAAAACCTGCAGATGTTGGTCTACAAATAAAAGACACAACGTGCTGGACTAACTCAGCAGGTCAGGCAGCATCTCTAGAGAACATGGATTGGTGACGTTTCGGATTGATACTCTTCCTCCGACTGATTATGGTGGGGTGGGGAGAAAACTGGAAGAGAAGTAGCGGCAGGACAAAGCCTGTCAAGTGATAGGTGGACACAGGTCAGACAAAAGAGAAGAGCAGGATTTGCACCATGTGGAAAGTTATAAAGAACTAAGAACATAGTACAGCACAAGAACAGTCCCTTCAGCCCACAATGCCTGTGCAGTACATGATGCCAAGCCCATCACTTACCTACCTGTACATAACCCATATCCCTCTATTCCCTGCATATTCATATACCTATCCAAAAGCCTCTTAAATGCCACTGGAAACAAAGGATAAAAAGGATAAAGATTAAAGATTCCCCCCAGTACGGATGGTTAGATAAGATACCCATCAGTCTGAAGAAGGGTCTCGACCCAAAACGTCACCCATTCCTTCTCTCCTGAGATGCTGCCTGACCTGCTGAGTTACTCCAGCATTTTGTGAATAAATACCTCTGGTTAGATAAGATACCTATCAAACTGGGATTACTTTAAGATTTGGGATTACTTTAAGTTTTGAATTGAGCTCTGCTCTGGAATAGCCCCGTATAGGCTTATTTGCCAGTGGATCTGTGACAGCCTTGGTGGAAGATGGAAAAAAAAATGAAGGAGATGCTCGAGTCTAATACACAAGTATCAAGAAATACTCGAAAGGTATAGAAGTGTGAAAACGCACACCGCCAGATTCAGGGGAAAAAAATTTGCCCAGCTGTTATCAGGCAACTGAACTGCCCAACCAACAACTAGAGAGCAGTCCTGTGCTATATCTACCTCATTGGAAACCCTCGGACTATCTTTGATCGAACTTTACTAGACTTTATCTTGCACTAAACTTTATTCATGTTATTCCCTTTGTCATGTATTTGTACACTGTGGATAGCTAGATTGTAATCATGTGTTGTCTTTCCGCTGACTGGTTAGCACGCAACGCAAGCTTTTCACTGTACTTTGGTACACATGACATAAACTAAGCTCAAATTCAAACTCAAACTCTCTGCAGGTAGAGAAAAAGTTAATGTTTTAAGGATTTCCAGCATCTGCAGTTTTTTTTAAACTTTTCGTGAATAATTTGTCTAAATTTTCTTCTAACGAGAATGATTCTGCTGGATCTCAAATATGGATGGTACATTTTTCCATGCATGTATTCGTACTGTGAACTATGAACTCGACTATGAACTGGTAACTTATTTGTGGATCTGAACTTAATTTGCTGGCAACCCATGCATTCTGCATTTCTTAATGTATTTTGTATACTTTTTAGGAGGTATTAATCGAGCTCCAGTTGGCCTGTCAATGTTCAGATGCTCCTTTACCTGAACCAGCGCCTAGTGAATGCAGTGCTTCAGCACCGGGAAGAGCTGGCTCGAAAAGAAAAATGCAGGATCAAGTTGGAGAGGAAGTCATACCCAAGAAAAAAATCATAGGCAATAGTACCAGAGATCCTTTGAAACCAGTGTCTTGGACATCTTTAACAACTGGTATTGTAATAGAGTGAGTAGGTGCAGAAATCTGTATGTTAATGACTGGATGGGATCACTGATATGATCTGAACTGAAACACAGCTGACTATGGTTCAATGGCTCTTATTATTTTCACATGTGCCAAGGTATCGTGAAATGTCCAATTGAAAGATCTTATACTTCCAGTTTCATTTTTACTTATACATACTTCTATTTTTCTGAGTTCTTCATTTGGATTTCCCACATGTGTTGTGACTTTGATTAGTTATCTACTTTATGAAAGATTATTCCAATTAGGGTTTGAGTAATTTTTTTATGTAGGAGTTTTAAATTTTTATTTTTAGTATTCAAGGTCGGGGATTTTCAGCTGTCATTCAAAATACATTAACCCTTGGACTATAAACCACAGAACTAAAATTGCAAGCAATAACAAGTTAAGTTAAGACTTCAAAAGGAAGCAAAGTGCTGGAGCAACTCAAAAGTGCTGGATCACTGAAGAACATGGATGGGTGATATTCTGGGTCTTGACCTACTCCGGGACTTTGTGTTTTTTTGTGTATTAACCAACATCTGCAGTTCTTTGTTTGTGCTGGTTAATACTTCACTTTAAATATTTAATCGAAGTTTGCATTTTTATTTTATTTTAGTTTATTTTAGTTTAGCGGAACCAGGCTCTTTGGCCCACCGAGTCTGTGCCAACAAGCCATCTCCGCACACTTACCCTATCCCTTGCACACCAGGTAAAATTTACAATTATACCTAGCCAATTAATCTACAAACCTGTACGTCTTTGGAGTGCATGAAGAAACTGGAGAAAACCGACGGAGGTCATGGGGAGAATGTACAAACTTCACCTAGGCAGCACCCGTAGTCAGGATCGAACCCAGATCTCTGGCACTGTAAGGCAGCAACTCTACCGCTGCGCCACCATGCTGCAACCGTTCATTTATTTTCAATTACAAATACTTTTAGTCTCATTGTTCAATAATAATATAAATGCAATTTATTATTTGCTTTTCTCTCATAAGTGATGCTTTTGAGAGCTTTATAGTATCAATGTTTACATGTACGTGATTTGCTCTATTTAATGGAGAAATTGTGCATTATCTCCAGAGATCTGACGATGGAAATTCTGAGGTATCGATTGGTCGGTCCCCTGTCTCACTCTGTGATATTTGAAGTTTTGCAACCTGCTGTTGTCTTGGAAGTAAGTCTTTGAAATATTGAGTTATGATATCAGAATCTCCAGAAGTGATATTGAGCATTAATTGTCATTGCGTATTTAATGTGGAGCTGCATTTCATTGATTGTGCACAGGTAAACATGCAAATAAATGCTGCCATTCATTTGTGGCTCAGATATTGTGCATTCCTATGTTAGCTGTGTCAGTTTTTGAGATCATAAGATCATGTAAGACAAGAGCAGAATAAGACCATTTGGCCCATCGAGTTCCTCCGCCATTCGATCATGGCTGATCCATTCTTCGGCCTTCTCCCGTTACCTTTGATGTCCTTATTAATCAGAACATTAAGCTCCACTTTAAAAATAGCTCGTGACTTGGCATCCACGGCCGTCAGTGTCAATGAATTCCCCAGATTCACCACCCTCTGGCTAAAGAAATTCCTCCTCATCTCCATTCTGAAGGTACATCCTTTTATTCTGAGGCTGTGCCCTCTGGTCCTCGCCTCTCCCACTTTCCCACTGAGATGTGGCCTGTATCCTGACCTGTGCATTGAAAATATGCTTAGGATGGTAACAACTTGTTCTACAGGTCAGCATAGTGGTGCAGCTATTAGAGATGCTGCCTCACAATCCTTACTGAGTTTCCTATTATCTCTTTAATGATCAGTTGTCAAATATTGTTTTGTAATGTTCTAGTTTAGTTTAGAGATATGACATGAAAACAGGTTCTTTGGCCCACCAAGTCCATGCCGATCGTCAGTCATCCATTCACACTAGTTCTAAGTTTGTCATCATTCCCTACACACTGAGGGCAATTTAAGTTGCAAACCTGCACATCTTTGGAGGAAACCGGAGCACCTGGAGGAAACCCACTATGGTCACGGAGCAAACGTGCAAACTCCACACAGATAGTATAGTTTAGAGATACAACGCGGAAACAGGCCCTTCGGCTCACCGAGTCCCCGCTGACCAGTGATCCCAGCACACTAACACTATCCTACACACACTAGGGACAATTTGCAATTATACCAAGACAATTATTCTATAAACCGGTACATCTTTGGAGTGTAGGAAGAGACCAGAGATCCCGGAGAAAACCCACGCAGGTCACGGGGAGAACGAACAAACTCTGTACAGACAGCACTGGTAGTCAGGATCCAACCAGGTGATTCAACCTAGTCATGGTGAAATATTATTTTGGGACTATTTCTGAAATGGCTTGTTATTCCGCCGCAACTTGCTGTGCTTGTGTTACATTTTTTTTGTTTCCCTTTCTAACATGAAACTGTCTTGGATCTGTCTGTAGGATTCTGAAGCGACAGGAGAAGCGATGGAAGCAAGTGAAGTGCCTTGCTGGTGGTCACGGTATTGCGGGAAATCCGAGGATGTGGACCTTCATCATCGTCAGGGGGGTTTCCTACAGTTACTTTCTGGTGGGTTACTTGGAGCATGGAACTCCAAGCCAGTAGCAGTTGTGTGAATCAGGCAGTGATAAATTTAGGTCTGAATTTGTCCTTGAGTCTAGTGTGCACCCTTCTTGCTAATTTGACATTAGAACTAGAATATCTGATTCTTGGCTTTTCTATTGACTTATGCCAAGAATCGATTCTTGGCAGTATTTATTGAGTACTATGTTGAGAAATTTGTTGTGCTGCTACAATTAAGAATTATAAGAAGTCACGTGTGAGGCCACACGCAAATTGGAGGAACAGCACTGCGTATTTCACTTGAGCAGTTTACAGCACAGCAGTATGAACATTTGTTTCTCTAATTTCAAGTAAACCTTTGCATTCCCTCCCCTCTACCCCTCCCCCATCCTAGTTGTCCTACCGGTTCCACCGTTCAAATCCTTGTATCCCTGTCGTTATCAGATCTTCCCCAGCCAACAAGGGGCCATTGTGGCCTCCACCCGTCCTGAGGTCACCTGTTGCCGGTCCTGATTTGTTCTGGCTTTTTCTCACCTCCAGTTTTTTTTGTCTCTCGTAAGAATTTCATTGTTCCGTTTTGGTGCATATGTCAATTAAACACTCTTGGCTCTTGACTTGTCGTAAAAGTTGTTAGGTTGCAGTTTAGAACAAAAAGAAACATTATAAGATTACTAAAGGACATGAAGTGCTGGAGCAACTTTCTTGCCTCCAATTCGATTTTTACTTTTCTTCCCATCCTGGCAGATTAGTTTAAACCCACTCCAACAGCATAACAAACCAAAGTGCTGGAATAACAAAAATGGGGCAGCACAATGGCACCGCAGTAGGTGGATCCTGATCTCGGGTAATGTCTGTATGGTGTTTGTATGTTCTCCCTGTGACCTTGTGGATTTTCTCAGGCTGTTCCAGTTACCTCCCACACTCCAAAGATGCGCAGGTTTGTAGGTTAATTGGCTTTGGTAAAGATTGTAAATTGTTCCTAGTGTGTCAGATAGTGCTTGTGTATGAGGTAATCGCTGGTCGGCGCGGACTCGCTGGGCCAAAGGGCCTTGTTTGTTGTGTTTTTCTTGTTGGTGTGTAAAATCACTTGTTTATATATTCTTGTGGTGTTCTGTTTATAGGAGGCTACTGATAACAGCCATCAGTAAAGAAACAAGTACTATTCTGTTAAAATAATTTAGCATGATCCTCTATTGATTTGTCAAATTTCTTGTACCTTAGCTTTTCCGTTATAGTCTTGGGGATGGTTTCCTGCCACTGTCTTCTGTAAGGTACTTCATGCCAGTAACTAGTGTTTCCACCATTTTGTGTTCTTTTGTTTTTAAGGTATTGCTTCACCAGCAGAAATCTCAGCAGGGTCAGTACTTGGACTTACTGTGAGGGATCCTCGACTAAACATACCTGAAAGCAGGACCCCAGTGCTGCCTGACCCATCAGCGTTTAAAGGTAGCACCCATGGTAACACTGCAGAACAAAACTCAATTTCAGTTCATTTTATTGTCACGTTTACTGAGGTACAGTGAAAAGCTTTTGTTGCATGCTATCCAGTCAGCGGAAAGACAATACATGATTACAATCGAGCCATTCACAGTGTAGAGATACATGATAAAGGGAATAACGTGAATAATGTTTAGTTTAAGATAAAGTCTAGTAAAGTTCGATCAAAGATAGTCCGTGGGATTTAAGGGATTAAAAAGAGTGGAGTGATTATAATGCGTGATTGCAGATCCACTTCTGTGACTAGCACACAAAGAGCTGCCCGAGTTGGGCACCATAAACTCGAGACATACAGCATGTTTTTCAATCATTACAGGATCGTGGGGTCCAAGTCAATAATTCCCTGACAGTAGCAACACCAGTAGATAGAGTGGTGAAGAAGACATATGGTATGCTTGCTTTCATAGGACATTGAGAATAAGAATCAGGAAGTCATGATGCAACTCTTTAGGACTCTGGTCAGGCCGCATTAGGAGAATTGCGTGCAGTTCAGGTCATCCTATTACTGGAAGGATGTGGAAGATTTGGAGAGGGTGCCGAGGTTTACCAGAATGCTGCCTGGATGAGTGGGTATTAGCTACAGGGAGAGGTTGGACGGACTTGGATTATTTCCTTACGGTGCCAAGTGGTCTATTTATGCTCCTGGTTCTGAAGCCTGACTCCCCTCCGTTCACTGTGTTTCACCTGAGATTTTTCTCACAGAGGGTGGTGGGTATGTGGAACGAGCTGCCATAGGAGGTTATTGAGGCAGGCACTAGAACAACATTTAAAAGACATTTGAACAAATACATGGATAGTAAAGGTTTAAGGGGATATATGCCAAATATGGGCAGGTTGGACTAGTGTAGATAGGGCATATTGGTCAACATGGGCATTGGGCCGAAGAGCCTGTTGATTCTGTTAATAGCAGTCATATAGCATGGAAACAGTCCCTTTGGTTCAACTTGCCCACACCGACCGACATGTCCCCTCTAAACTTGCCTGCGTTTGGCCCCTATCCCTCGAAACATATCCTATCCATGTACCTGTCTAAACATTTCTTAAACATTGCAATAGTACATGCATGAAATTAATTCCCTGTTGAGAGAATCTTAAAGAGAGCTCAGATTTAAATAGGGTTCTTTTGAATTTGGAAGATCTTAGACTTGAAACAATATGTTCAAGATTTCTAACAATGGGTTGGATTTATTTTGATCAGTTATTTAATGTGAATAGTTTATTCAAGCTTGGAAGTTGTGCAAATGTAGGGTTTGGTTAGATGTTGAGCAAGTCTTTCCACAGCGACCTGTGGTATAGCCTGCTGGCTCGGGAACCAACTGCTAGTTTGCAGTTTTCCATCAAGGGAAAGCAAGATGTTTGTGGCTGCAGTGAAGCACAATGTACAAGAGGTAGGTATTGGGCTTTGCACAGTTTCACCGCTGTTTGGGATGGGCTGATTGATCTGGGGTGCTGTCTGTACAGAGTTTGTACGTTCTCACTGTGACCGCGTGAGTTTTCTCCGGGTGCTCCGGTTTTTTCTCCAACACGCCAAAGACGTACAGATTTGTAGGTCAATTGGCTTCAGTAAAATTGTAAATTGTCCCCAGTGTGTAGGATAGTGCTAGTGTACAGGGAGGGTGATAGCTGGTCGGTGTGGACGCGGTGGGCCGAGTGGTTTGTCTCTGTGCTGTATCTCTAAAATCAAAAAAAAATTATAACTTGGATAAAACCTTCTAGGTATAATGTAAATGTCCTGCCTTCACTATGTTCTTTGGTCTTAAGTTATCGTGGCGGTATGTGATCTCAACAACAGCAAATATTTCGGCACATTTTGCTGGTCTTGTGCTCGGTGAGAGCCTCTGTTCTTCATGCAGATGTTCCAGGTTTGAATCCTGGCAAGGCCATCTTAGTGCTCAACGCTATTTGCAACAGAAATTTATGCAGATAGACATGTTGGTTAGGATCTAAAGAGACAGAAGAATATCGACATAACATGGGGTGTCATACCTGCTTACAGGGCATGCTGTTGTGGTATATGTATTTAATTGTTTAATGAGCAATTTTAATCATTGACATTTTGCATTCATTGCCAAAATATTCCTTTATATCAGCTGCTCACCTGGTTTATTTTGCATCTTAGATAGACCAAATATTCTCCAATTAAAGATTAATAAGCCGTGTGTAAGCACTTAGTTTAAATACCCCAAAGGCCGGCGCAGTGGTAGAGTCACTGCCTTACAGTGCTGGAGACCCGGGTTCGATCCTGACTGCGGGTGCTGTCTGTATGGAGTTTGTACATTCTCCCGGTGGCTGCATGGGTTTTCTCCGAGTGCCCCAGTTTCCTCCCACACTCCAAAGATGTACAGGTTTGTAAGTTAATTGGCTTCAGTAAGTTGTAAAATTGTCCCTGGCAAAATGCAGATATTTGGAGCATGCTTTTTGTTAAACAGACAACCTTTCTAACAATCCCAACCGTTCCCGAAGATTTTTTATCAACAATTCACAAAAGCATTTACACTTCCTTGCACATCGAAGAATGTATGAAACATACTAATGACCTCGACCTGAAACATCACCTATTCCTTTTCTCCAGAGATGCTTCCTTACCCACTATGTTACTCCAGCATTTAGTGTCTATCTTCGGTGTAAATCAGCATCTGCAGTTCCTTTTTACACCTATGATAAGCTCACCTTCATTGGTTGAGGCATTGAATATAAGAGTCATGAACTCACCGTGCAGCTTTATATGACTTTGGTTAGGCTGCATTTGAAGTATTGGATGCAGTTCTGGTCACCCCTATTACAGGAAGGATGTGGAGGATTTGGAGAATGTGCAGGTTTACCAGAATGATGCCTGGATTAGGAGAGATGAGCTACAGGGAGAGATAGGACGAACTTGGATTGTTGTCTCAGGAGTGCTGGAGGTTGATGGGAAAGCTGATATAAAGTAATGAGAGTATAAACAGTTATGAGAGGCGTAGATAATGTAGACAACCAGAGCCCTTTTCCAAAGTGAAAAAGTCAAAGACTAGCTTTCAGGTGAGAGGGGCAAAGTTTACAGGAGATGTGCGGGGCAGGTTTTTTTACATTTAGACCAAGCCAATTAATCTACAAACCTGTACATCTTTGGAGTGTGGGAGGAAACCGAAGATCTTGGAGAAAACCCACGCAGGTTACGGGGAGAACGTACAAACTCTGTACAGGCAGCACCCGTAGTCAGGATCGAACCCGGGTCTCTGGCGCTGTAAGGCAGTTGCTCTACCGCTACACCACCGTCCCATCCGTGTAATATATAATCAATATTGATTGCTTTCTGTAGGATCTGTTTATCTGCTCCATTGTGTGGGTTTTTAAACTTTGATTTCTGGATAGTTTGATAACTTTGATTTGTGCTTTGTTCTCTTTTGTAACTGCTGCAGGAATTCCCTCATTCTGCTGTCGGTGAAGTGTACCTGTGGATATTTGTTGGGAATTAACAAATATTCTTTGTTTCCGGGAAGAACTTAGAAACCACACAATAATTTTATCTTTGAAACTATCACATATTCATAGTAATTTTACAACATTCTCGTTTGTTTTGGAGGAAAACCGAAAGGGCCTGTTTTGACGCTGTGGGACTCTATGACTCCGTTACTGCAGATCATGCTTAATACTTTTTCTTTTTGCTTCATCTCTCCCCTATTCCGGCTTTGTTTCACTTTCCCATGGCTTTGCCATGTATATCTAGAAAACAGCACGATCCTACGGCATAAGTGGAAACTGTTTGCTTTCTGAATATATGTACTCGACTGACACATTCTCTGCAACGATCTTCCCATGCATTTGTAGATCTGGAAAAAGTAAAGGAATTGTCCCTGAAAGGAGTTCCGACGGAATGTGCTCAGAGTCCAATCTGGGACAGAAATATCCGCAATATTGTCACCGAGAATAAAATTTCCGAACAGGTAATTTGACTGAAGTGAATGAAAAGAATAATTGCAGTAAAATATATTTTTCAGGAATATGAATTTTGGATTTTTTTGTTTTGTATTAATATTGGGAATTTTTATTTATTGCACTTATTTGCTAATTATGTTATCTATTGAGCGTTTTTTGCAGACTGTTTCTATTACAAGTAGGTGTTTTATTGTCCTGTTTTGGTACATATGACAATTAAACACTCTTGACTAAACTCTTGAAGATTACTCCTGATAAAAGTATATAAAATGATGAGAGGCATAGATATGGTAGACAACCAGAACCTTTCTCCCAGGGTGAAAATGTCAAAGGCTAGAGGGCATAGCTTTAATGTGAGAGGGGCAAAGTTTAAAGGGGTTTTACGGGGCAAGTTTTTTTTTAACACAGAGTGTTAACCCTAACCCTAACCCTGAAACGCACTGCCAGGGTGATGGTGAAAGCCGATTAAGAGGCTTTTAGATAGGCACATGCACATAGGCACATACTGTGTTTAAGACCAGTTATGCTGCTGCGTCAGAATTAAGTATGGAAAATGGAAATGCTTAATAAATGGTTAATGTGTTCTGGACGTGTGTGCTTTTTTGAAGTGTTCAGGATGGAGCCGCTAAGGCAGAGATTGCTGTATCTCTGAGTAAACATTAAAGCAGAAAGGGAATGACATCAGCAAACGTGGGATGGTGATAGTTTTGGATTGCTGTAGTCAGATAAAGAAATTATATAGAAAACGAGTTCCAACTTTGCTGTAAAAATGTTTCAATAAAATAAATTTCTGGCAAAGCTTTAAATGTTTTATTGGTTAACCTCACTGAAGTAAACAAAGTTGGAATTTTGGGCGGCACGGTAGCACAGTGGTAGATTTGTTGCCTTACAGCTCCAGAGACCCGAGTTCGACCCTGACTACTGAATTTGTATGT
Source organism: Rhinoraja longicauda (assembly GCF_053455715.1). Lineage (NCBI taxonomy): Eukaryota > Metazoa > Chordata > Chondrichthyes > Rajiformes > Arhynchobatidae > Rhinoraja > Rhinoraja longicauda. The sequence goes on from NC_135956.1 coordinate 70,874,713, forward strand.
TTTCCCTGTGACTGCGTGACAGGTTTGTAGGTTAATTGACTTCTGTAAATTGTAAATTGTCCCTAATGTGAAGGATAGTGGTAGTGATTGCAGGTCAACACAGATTCGGTAGGCTGAAGGGCCTGTTGCTGTGCTGTATCTCTAACCTAAACTAAACTTTTGTATTGTGTTTTTCAAAGCACCTTAAAACCAACGTGGTTTTCATCTGGTGTCTTGCTGTCAAATTAAAGATGCTGCTGTTTGAAATGTTTTCCAGGAATTAAATCAGATGAAAAGCAAACTCCTGGTTCCTGGATCCCAGCTGAACCTGGGGCCTCGGGAATCCAAGATTCCCATCCTGTTGGTGCAGCAGCCCGGGAAGAGGGCTGGGAAAGAGCATATTGGATGGGGGAGCGGTTGGGATATCCTAATCCCGAAAGGATGGGGAATGGCATTCTGGATTCCTTTGGTATTGTTCTGCGCAGTAATATTCCATTGGTGATGTGTGTGTGTGTGTTTTTGCGTGTGTGTGTGTTATATAAGGCGAATGATATGTCTTTGTCTCTAGGCTTTAGAAATGTCAAAGACTAGAGGGAGTAGCTTTAAGCTGTGAGGGTCTAAAATGTTTTCTTCGCCATTCTTTCTTACCTGTGTTGCCACTTTCATGGAACTATGTTCCCGAACTCCTAGGTCTCTGTGTTCATCGACACTCCCCAAGCCCCTACTATGTCCTGCCCTGGTTTGTCTTACCAACCTACAACTCCTTGCACGTATTAAACTCCAGCTGAAATTCATTGGTCCAGTTGTCCAAGATCCTGTTGTCATCTTGGATAACCACAGGCCAAGTCAATGGATATTTTAAAGTCAGAGATGGATAAATTCTTGATTGCTATGGGTGTCAGGGTTATGGGAAGAAGGCTGGAGAATGGGGTTGAGAGGGAAAGATAGATCAGCCACGATTGAATGGCGAAGTAGACTTGATGGGCCGAATGGCCTAATTCTGCTCCTATCACTTATGAACATATGATGACCTTCTTCACTCTCTACTATATCACCAATTTTACTGCCGTCATAGTGTCTATTTCTTAGTCTATATTATGTCAGAATAAATTTACTCTGCGTTCTCTCATGAAATTTGTGGTCCAAGTCTTTTGGAGTCTTATTTTAATGTGTTCCTAACAATTTGATAACTAACTCCGGCACAATTCTTATTTGGAAGCCTACTTTAAAAGAAAAAAATAGATTCTATTTACTTTTATTGAACAGCCTTGTCAACTTGTCACTTATAAAGACTTGTTTAGCTGGGCTCCTTCAGTCCCTCTCTCCACTTGCTTTTAAAGATTTTTAATTTACTGAATTTATGTTCTTGTTCCTTGTTCCAAACTCTCACATTTCCCTGCATTAAATTTCATTTACCCAAAGTCTTCAAAGGGGCCTCAGGATTATCTTTAAAAATATGAAGCCTTTTATAGAGTAGACATAGAGAAAGTGTTTTGTCAAATGGGAAATTTGCTTTTAATATGAGATAGTTACCAAAAAAATCATAGGTGGATTCAGATTAAACCCATTTCCCCATAGTCTAGGCTCTTTCTGCAGAGTATAGAATATCAGAATATGAAATTCATTATCAAAGGAAGAAGTTGCGATGACTATTTAAAAGTATTTAAAAGGAAGTGGTGGAAAGATATAGTTCCCTGAAAATGTTGTCGCAGGTGGACAGGGTGGTGAAGAAGGGTTTTGGCACACCGGCCTTTATCAGTCTGGGAATTGAGCATAGAAAGTTGGGACGTTATTTTATAGTTTGTACAAGACGTTGGTGAGACTGCACTTGGAGTATAGTGTTTGGTTTTGGTCAGCCTGCGACAAGAAAGATGCACTTAGGCTGGAAAATGTGCAGAGAAGATTTACGAGGATGTTCCCAGGACTCAAAGGCCTGAGCTATCGGGAAAGGTTGTATAAGAAAATAACTGCAGATGCTGGTACAAATCGAAGGTATTTATTCACAAGATGCTGGAGTAACTCAGCAGGTCAGGCAGCATCTCAGGAGAGAAGGAATGGGCGATGTTTCGGTTCGAGACCCTTCTTCAGACTGGAAAGGTTGATCGGTATGTTTGGAAGTGGTCTGCTCGCCTTCTTCATAAAACTGTTCATTAAATTTGGATCCAAAATTAAGATTATGGCTATACTTGTTCTTATGAATGTTACTTGCACAAATCTGTGCTGGCTGCCATTAATTATATTTTTGAGAGACTATTAACTTGCATCTCCAATGCCAATCTGCAGTTCCTTCTTACACTTCTAATGCGATGCTGACCTTATCCAATTTACTTTCAGTTCCATTGGCACCGTCAAGCTAATTATCCAGAGCTGTTTGATCAGAGCCACTCTTATCTCCTTCCTCAATTTAGATTTTAGTTCAGAGATACAGCATTGAAACAGGCCCTTTGGCCTACTCAGTCCATGCCAACCAGCGATCCCTGCATATTAACACTATCCTACACACACTGGGGACAATCATACTTATACCAAGGCAATTAACCTACAAACCTATATGTCTTTGGAGTGTGGGAGGAAACCGAAGATCTGAGAAAACCCACATGGTAACGAGGAGAACGTAAAACTCCGTACAGACAGCACCCGTAGTCGGGATCGAACCTGGGTCTCTGGTGCTGGAAGGCAGCAACTCAATTGCTGCGCCCAATTGACTCAATAGATAAAGATGCTGCCTGTTCTATTTCTGTGTGTTCCTCATTTCTCTCCAGCAAATAGAACATTTGCCATAATGTTCTTTTAAGGTTTTGATCAATCATACATGATTTTTTTTCCTGTTTATTATGTCAGATCTACAGGAGTTTACGCGTAGGAGGTTTGCAAGAAGGAGCCAAACATTCCCAGTACCAGGGAATTCCCTGTTTCCCAGATGATTTTCCAGATTGTCCTGCTGGTATTCGGCACAGTGAGGAGACTGAGAAGGAGCTAGTTGAGAAATACAAGAGGTAAGCAGCAGTCCTAATTCAAGAAATTAGCAATGCAAATTTAACAAAACAGGCCCTTTGGCCCACTGAGTCCACACCAACCAGCAATCACCCGTACACTAGTTTTGTTATCCTACCCACTCGGGACAATTTACAGAAGCCAGTTAACCTACAAACGTGCATGACTTTGGGATGTGGGAGGAAACTGGAGCACCCGGAGAAAACCCACGTGGTCAGAGAGAACGTGCAAACTCCACACAGACAGCCCCTGTGGTCAGGATCAAACCCGGGTCTCTGGCGCTATAAGGCAGCAAATCTGCCACTGTGCCTTTATTGTTAAATTGTAGTTTTACCCATTTGTTCTGTTGATTAAGTAATCTGGTTTCTTTCTAGATATCCACCGGCTAAGAGGCCGAACTATGTCCATTACGGCACAATGACCCCATTTCGTTGTCCGTGGCAACGACTGGTTGAAGAGTGGGAAGTGAAGAGCAATGCAAATGGTGTCAAACCTGCAGCCAGTGGCCAAGACCCGGAGGCAAAGTCGGAAGGGCTGAACTCCAGCAAGAAGCCAGTTGGTGTAAATGAAGCAGAAGCGTGCAAGCAATCGTCAGATGAAGAGAAAACCCTTGAACCCGAGGAGGAAATGGAGCAGGGTTCTGGAAACGTCGCTGTCCTAGAGCCAAAGACCTTGAGTATTGAAGACATTTCAGCAGAAAGTGGCCATGCTTTCATACTAAGGTCTGTATACTCGGGTCTGTGTATGACTTAGGGATATGAACGTTACGTTTCCCTATTTTCAGTAATTAACTCATAACAGCCTCCATCCCCCTGTCCTTTTCTTTCCCCCCACCCTTGGAGCATGGCCGGCCTCATAGTGGACCCACCCCCACCCCTTCCATGTACTGTTTGCAGTAGATGCAAGTTTGCGGCTTTTCGATCTCTGACTAACTATTCGCAACTCTTTATCCTCTCGGGCTTACACCTGTCGCTTTATATCTGGTCTTTGTCCAACAATCTCCCTATCAGTTAACCCCCTCGCTGTTTTCACCTATTACCGGCTATACTCTGCTCTGCTCCTTCTCTCTCCCAGCTTTCTTTTCTGTCTACAACCCTCCCGCCTGTCTACAACCCCCTACAATATGTCTGAAGAAGGGTTCCAACCCAAAAGTCACATCCATTTTCTCCAGGGATGCTGCCTGACCCGTTGAGTAGCTCCAGCACATGGATATGCGGGGATAATATGGTTATGGATCATGTGCAGGTAGAGGAGATTAGTGTTCGGCACAGACATTGTGGCCCGAAGGGCCTGTTCTGTGCTGCACTGTTCTAAGACTATGTTCTAAGCAGTAGAGTAGATTAGCCTGATCTTGTGATCAAGTAACACAATTTTAATTGCGACTAGAATAGTTTAAGCGTTTTACATGCACGGTAGTCATAGAATCATACAGAGTGGAAATAGGTTCTTTGGCCCAACTTGCCCACACTGACCAACATGCCCCATCTACACAAGTCCCACCTGCCTGCGTTTGGCCCATATCCCTCTACACCTATCCTATCTATGTACCGGTCCAAATGTTTCTTAAACATAATGATAGTACCTGCCTCATTTACCTCCTCTGGCAGCTTGTTCCATACATCCAACATTCTTTGTGTAAAAAATGTTACCCCCTCAGGGTCCTATTAAATCTTTCCCCCCTCACCCTAAACCTATGTCCTCTGGTTCTCGATTCCCCTATTCTGGGCAAAAGACTGTGTGTCTACCAGATCTATTCCTCTCAGTGAGGAAAGAGGACACAATATGCAGGTAAGATAATTATGGACCAGGAGTGGAATTCTACCTAAACTCAGCCATCCTGAAAGGCATAACATTTTTTTGCAGGTACAGACCAGCCCTGGGTAACAAGCGGGTTGTATTTTTACAGATGTCCATATTTTGTCCGTGTCAGAAAATACATACAATTCACTCATAACCATACCTCCAGGGACTGTAATGAATGACATCAAAAGCTTATGAGAGTTGTAAGAAAGGACAATTACTAAGGTGGCCCAGTGGCGCAGCGGTAAGGCTGCTGCCTCACAGCGCCAGAGCCACAGGTTCAATCCTAACCTTGGGTGATGTCTGTGCGGAGGTTGTACGTTCTCCCTGTGACCATGTGGGTTTCCTTCGGGTGCTCCGGTTTCCTCCCACATTCTAAAGATGTGCAGGGTTTGTAGGTTAATTGGCCCTCTGTAAATTGCCCCTAGAGTGTAGGGAGTGGATGCGAAAGTGGGATAATGTAGAACTAGTATGAACGAGTGATCGATGAATGGCGTGCAGTCGGGGGGCTGAAATGCCTGTTTCCATGCTGTGTCCCTAAACTGTAAATCACTCTGTTGTAACCATACCTCGACAGTATTGCAATGAATAGCATCAAATCCCTATGAGTCTTAAGAAAGGACAATTAATAAAAGTGGAGAGACAGGGACAGCTAATTCTGCCATTCATAAGAGTGAACGTGTGTACAAGCATCAGAATTTAATAACATATGGGAGCTCACTCATGGGTTGGGGTGTCCATAACTGGAGGGGGTTTGTAACCTTGGGCTTGACTATCTAATTTTTAAAATTACATTTTTAAAGGAATTTCTCTTCTATTCTGGGTATCCTTCCCACATACTGAGCCCTGTGTGTGCTTGAAAGAATGATATCTGCCCTCAGACTGAAAGTAGGGGGGGAAAGAACTGGAGGTAAGAAAAGGCCAAAACAAAGCAGGACTAGTAACAAATGACCAAGGAAAGGTGGAGCCCATAATGGCTGTTATCACCTCTTCCCCAGCCCACAATGCACCAATGTGGGCTCCAGTCCCCTCCCCTCGATTTTCAGTCTGAAGAATGGTCCTGACCCAAAACTTTTATGTATTTCCCGGAACAATAACAACAACAATGGAGTAAGTAATTTAACAGTAATTTAGTAACTAATCTTCAAACATGGTACATCTCGCAAACTTACATAAAATGGCTGCAGCCTTTTAAACTGTGTCCCGGCCGATTTCCGCGCAAGTCCCGCGTCCCCGTCCTCTGTTCTGAGGGTGTTCCCAATCTACCATGCGCGCAGGACGTTCCAGGCTGGCAGTGATGCCGACACACATGCGTGGAAGTTAAACGTTCAAGGCGTTTCGGAAATGTCTATCCATGTTCTCCGGACATGCTGAGTTACTCCAGCATGTTGTGCCTACCATTGTTCCCTTGGTGTTCCAGGTCTAGAAAGTTGTTGAGGCAACTGTCTGCATGGTGCCGACCCACATCGAGCTGTGGCCAGAGGGTGAAGCCATTCACCGGGTCTCTGCCGGGACAGATGACCACAGACGTGGTCAATTCCATCGTCTGCTCCCTTCCCCGCTTCCTCGTCTGGGCTCGCTTGTCACTACTGAAAAAGGGCTGTCCTGATGCTAACGCAATGATTTGTATCCCTTCCAATGAAGACCTCCAGCTTATAGCTTCAGATGCCAAGAATTGTGCTCCACAAGAACCAAAGCACAGAGACCCCTTCAAGCGGCAGATTAAAATCTTAAAGGATAAAAAGAAAAAGGCTTTGTCGGAAGATCTGGAAAGTGGTTCCGGTGTTCAGGACTCGAAACCAGTTTCCAATTGCCGAAAGAATTTAATTCTTGGCTTGTGGCCTGATCAGCCAAGGGATGTGATGTCCCACTGTTCCAGACTCACAATCGGATACGTCAGCCACGGGGACTTTTCATTGAACGTGGGCTGCGGGGAAGGCTTGGGATTTGTCAGCTTATCGGGACTTTTGCACATGTTGTCCAGTCAGCCAGCTGAAAAACGCGGCTTTGTACTCGTGAGGAACCCAGCTTCCCTGCAATATCGCTTGGCTAGACTGAATATTGAAGTCTAAAAAAATACGCCAGATTTTCGTGCAAATTTCAGGCCGTATCTCCATGCATGTCTGAAAAAAAAGTTTGCATTTTTCTCTCCAAAAGCCCGTAGCTCTTGTCTTTAATTAAAGAGTACATCCCTTAATGCCACTTTTGAAATCCGATGCTGACTAAGTGACAGACATCGGTGGAAGATGGCTTGATAGACAAATTAGTTTCTTATTTGCTGATTCCAACCATGCAGTGCCGGCGAGATTGCTTTGCATGGGTCTGCACATTGTTCATATTCATTGTCCCTACAATAACATTCTACTGACATTCAATTGAACCCTCATTTGTTTAATTGTAATCAGCGTGTTTGAATCCGGAGGATTAATAGGAGATTATGTCCACATGAAATGAATTGAACAGGAAATCAGTTCAGTAGACTTCATCATGAAAAATAAAGTCGCTGGGAGCAATGCTGTTTGTTTTATGCCTGTGTTACTTTATTTCGAAGATGTGCTTAAAGGCAAAGTAGTTGAGAGGTAAAGATAGATCAGCCATGATTGAATGGCGGCGTAGACTTGATGGGCCGAATCATCTAATTCTGCGCTTAGAATTTATGAACTTGAGAATTCACCAGTTAGTTTCCTCAGTGTTGAGACCACACCACGAACAACAGTAGACAGTCAGAATCTTCTTCGGGTGGAATGTCAAAGCCTAGAGGGCATAGTTTCAAGATGAAAGGGGCAATGGTTAAAGGAGACATGCGGGGCAAATTTTGATTTTACACATGGGGTCTGACTAGGCAGCTGAGGAGCCAAGATACCAGCCTGCAAAGTTGGCCTTGGCTATGGGAACAGTTCCAGAGCCTCGACCACAGTGGACAAATTCGGCCCGCTGATCTGGGCGCAAGTCCCGATGTCAAGATCGGCTGCTTCACCCAGACCCAGACTAGGCACTAAATTGGGGGGGGGAGGGGAGTTGGGGGATTCAAGTGCGCTCTTGTCATTTTGTACAGATTTAAGGAGATGCCAGACCACCAGTTGCTGGAAAATCGACGGTGGACCTACTAGTTTTAGTTTAACGATACATTGCAGAAACAGGTCTTTCGGCTCCCAGAGTCCGCACCGACCAATAATCCCCATGCATTTGCAATCACTACACACTCGGGACAATTCACAATCTTTTTTGACCAAAGCCAAATTAACCTACAAACCTGTGCGTCTTTGGAGTTTGGGAGGAAACCGGAGCACCCGGAGAAAACCAATGGGGAGAATGTACGAACTCCGTACAGACGGCACCTGTAGTCAGGATTGATCTCTGGCGCTGCAAGGCAGCAACTCTATCGCTTCACCACCGTGCCGCCCATTTTACTTTACTTTTACCTGTATAAGTAATTAACTGCTTCACCAAGTGATGCAGGGCCTGTGTGACAAGATGGGAGGAGGTGGTTTTGGCAGTGCATTGGAAGATGCCTTGAGAAGGCGGGTGGATGTTGGTGATGGAAGATGAACCAGAGCAATGTAGAGGGAATGGGTCTTTATAAAGGATGTGCTGGTGTTGGAGAGGATCCAGAGGAGGTTTATGAGAATGATCCCAGGGAAGATTGGGTTAATATACAGTATGAGGAGCATTTGATGGCTCTGCGTCTGAACTCACTGGAGTTGAGAAGGCTGAGAGAGAAGATTTCATTGATACCTGCTGAATAATGATAGGCCTGGATAGAGTGGATGTGGAGATGGTTTCCAGTAGTGGGAGTCTAGGACCAGAGGACATCGCCTCAGAATAAAACATCGTAACTTTAGAATGGAGATGAGGAGCAATTTTTTTAGTCAGAAGATGGCGAATTTGTGGAATTCGTTGTGGAGGCCAAGTCAATGGGTATTTTTAAAGCGGAGATTGATAGTTTTGTGATTTGTATAGAACATTAGCATAACATAGAACATGTTATTTCAATGGTGCTTTATCGTCACACGTCCGAAGTGCTAACACAGTGAAATTCTTTATCTTACAAACAGTCCAGGAGAGTATTGCCAAATCTCCAATCCTTGATTAGCAAGTGTACCGAAATAGTCTACTGAGCCCGCATGCAAGAGGTGCCACGTTTCCGCGCTCAACATTAGTTGTTGTGCGCGGTGAATGTTCCAGTCGAGTCCCAGGCTGTTGCGGGGCCTCCAGCCATCTCCTTCCCAGGACGCCACGTCCCTCTCCTCGCCCGTCTACCTTTATTCCCTGGAGGCGTCTCCCACAGCCGACCACGAGGCCTGAACCCCCCCTACCAGCCTTGCTCTTCACAACTTTGCGCTAAATGGTGCTCCTCATTATAATAATAATAATAATAATAAGCATTTATTTTATATAGCGCCTTACCAGAAGCTCAAAGCGCTTTACAAAAACAATCATAACATAAAAACAAACAGACAAACTATCCTAACGGAGAAGCGGCGAATAAACAGCGCCAGTGTCCTCTCACGTCAGGGTCCGGCAGTATACAACACAAAGCACAGGACACACAGATACAATTTATAACACAAACGGGCATCACAGTGATTGCTCCAGGCACACCCTCACTGTGATGGAAGGCAAAGAAAAGTCTTATCTCCTCCTCATTCTTCTCCCGAGGTGATCGAGGCTCCCAACTTTTTGAAGCCCCCACCGGGCGATGGAAAGTCCCAGGGCCGAGCCGAGCAGGCCGATGAAGGTCCTGAGCCCCCACCGGGCGTTGGAAAGTGCCGCGGCCAGGCCACGCAGGGCGATGAAGGGCCTGCGAGCGGGTCGATCGTACCTCGCGCTTCAGGGCGGTCAAAGCTGCTACGGCTGGAGCTCCCAAAAGCCGGTCGCCAGCCAGGGACCTGCGAGCTCCCGATGTTGCGGTCTGCAGGGCCCACGGCCGAAGCCTCCGAGATGGTAAGTCCAGGCACTGCGACCGGAATCTTCAAGGTCGATCCCAGTTGGAGGCCGCCGACTCCACGATGTTAGGCCGTAGCGCGAACGGAGACACGACACGGTAAAGGTCGCATCTCCGTTGAGGAGGAGATTAGAAAAAAAAGGTTTCCCCCACCACCCCCCACATACACAAAGTTAAAAATAGAACAAAACGTACATTAAATGATGACATTAGACAAAAAAACAAAAAAAAGACAAAGAGAGACTGCCGGTGAGCCGCAGCTGCAGAACACAGCCACGCACTCGTCTTTGCACTAAACGTTTGTATTCTTTATCCTTCATCTTTGCACTGTGGAGGGCTTGATTGTATTCATGTATGATATTCTTGACTGGATAGCATGCAAACAAAAGCATTTCGTTGCACCTCAGTACATGTGACAGAAATAAATTAAACTAAATCAGGTATGTAGGTTAATTGGCTGGGTAAATGTAAAAATTGTCCCTAGTGGGTGTAGGATAGTGTTAATGTACGGGGATCACTGGGCGGCACGGACTTGGAGGGCCGAAAAGGCCTGTTTCCGGCTGTATATATATGATATGATATGATATGATAAACCAAGTACAGCACAGGAACAGACTCCACAATTTCCGTACCAAACATGGCTCCATGACAAACACTTATCTGCCTGCACATAATAGAAATGGGGTATAGAGGGAGCCAAGCAAAGCCCCCTAAAACAATTGCTGTATAGGAAGGAACTGCAGATGCTGGTTTAAACCAAAGATGGACGCAAAAGCCTGGAATAACGCAGCGGGTCAGGCAGCATCTCTGGAGAAAAGGAATAGGTGACGTTTCAGGTCAAGACCCTCCTTCGGACTGATTTTAAGCTGGGTTATAAATGTGGCCTCCAGAGGGCAGTGAAGCTTCAGTAACTACTTTCCTCTGTCTATTTGCCTGTATTTCCAGCGATGAATCGAGATATTTGCTTGCTGTTGTGCTTTTTGAAGTCATTGGACACCTCAGAGTGTTTTACAGCTGATCAAATACCTCTTAGAAGAGCAGCTTTGGATGACATTTGATCTGTAGAGCAAAAGTCCAAAATACCCATTAGTTTATTTTTGAGTCTGCAGAAGTGTTCCAACCCGAAACGTCACCCATTAATTTTCTCCGGGGATGCTGCCTAACCTGCTGAGTTACTCCAGCACTTTGTGTGTATCTTTGGTTTAAACCAGTATCTGTTGTTCCCTCCTATACAATTAGTTTAGTTTGTCGTCACGTGTACCAAGGTACAGTGAAAAACTTTTTGTTACATTTTATCCAGTCAGTGGAAAGACTATACATGATTACAATTTCACAATTTACAGACACATGATAAAGGGAATAACGTTTAGTGCAATATAAAGTTTGGTAAAGTCTGATTAAAGATAGTCCAAGGTTCTCCAAAGAGGTAGATAGTAGATAGTAGCTCAGGACTGCTCACAAGTTGTAGATAGGATGGTTCAGATGCTTGATAACAGCTGTGTACAAACTCCCTGAATCTGGAGGTATGCGTTCTCACACTTAGACTCAATATGAATTTAAGGATCAACTAAATCTCATGGAATTACATATTTTAAACACAGTTTACAGTTTGGCTCTGCATTCCTGAGCATGTGATTGCAATAGTAACACTCGGTCATTAATTTCAAGTGAATAATGATTTTTCTTCATGACTTCATTTGATATTGAACAACTCTCTGCTGTTTGTCTTTTAAAAATTGTGGGTAACATTTCTTCCAAGAAGGAGATACAAGAGACTGCAGATGTTCATAAATTTGCTAATGTGGATGTTTAGAAATGCAGTGCGGAAACAGGCCCTTCGCCCAACCAAATCTGCGCTGACCAGTGATCCCTGTTATAGTAGTACACAGTGCACACGAGGGACAATTTTTAACTGAAACCAATTAGCCCCTAAACCAGCACGTCTTTGGACTGTGTGAGAAAACCGGAGCACCCAGAGAAAACCCACGCGGTCACAGGGAGAACGTATAAACTCCATACAGACCGCACCTATATTCAGGCTTGAACCCGGGTCTCTGGCGCTGTAATGGCAGCAACACTATCACAGTGCCACCCGTCATAATGCTTTACTTAACCGCTGGTTGTAAGGCACTTTGTGGCAATCGGGTGATTTTGAAGTGTGGTCCCTAATATTGTGTAGGAAGCCAGGCAGCCAAATTAAAAACAGCAAGTTCCCATAAACAGCACTGAGATAATGAGCAGATAGTATCTTGCCATGGCCATTTTGCCTTTGAATGTAAGGTGAAAATATACACTTTTCTATGAGTATATTGCCATTAGGCATAACCCTTAGCAGCATGAAGTACAGAGGGATCCTAGAGTCCAAGAATGTGCAAACTCAAACTGTGTGGAGTTTGCACGTTCTCCGTGACCGCGTGGGTTTACTCCGTGTGCTCCCATTTTCTCCGACATCCCAAAGATGTACAGGTTTGTAGGTTAGTTGGCCTCTGTAAAAATTGCCACTAATGTGTAGAAAGTGGATGTGAAAGTGGGATAACAGAGAACTAGCGATGGCTGGCATGGGTTCGGTGGGCTGAAGGGTCTGTTTCCATGCTGCATCTCTATAACCAAAGACCATAATTCCCTGAAAGTGGCAACACAAGTAGATAGAGTGGTAAATAAGATATATGGTATGCTTGCTTTCATAGGTTGGGAATTAAGTATAAATGTCAGGAAGTCGTGATACTGTTTTATAGTGCATTGGTTAGTCTGCATTTGCATTATTGCCTGCAGTTCTGGTCGCCCCATTACAGAAATGATGTGGAGACATTGGAAAGGGTGCAAAGGAACTTTACCAATATGATGCCTGCGTTAGGGGGTATTAACTACAGGGAGAGGCTGGACAGACTGGGATTGTTTTCTCTAGAACGCCAGAGTTTGAGGGAAGACCTGATAGAAGTGTATAAGATTATGAGAGGCATAGATAGGGTAAACAGTTAGACCTTTTTCCCCCCAGGGTGGAAATGTCAGAGCTTTAAGATGAATGGGTGAAAGTTTGAAGGAGAAGTGCAGGCAGGTAAAGACATTTGGACAGATAGCCGGCTACAAAAGGGTTAGAGGGATATGGATCAAATGTGGGAAATGTTTAAAGGAGATGTTTAATTTGGAGATACAGTGCAGAAACGGGCCCTTCGGCCCACCGAGCCCGCACCGACCAGCGATCCCCGCACATTAACACTATCCTACACACACTAGGGACAATTTACACTTATACCAAGCCAATTAACCTACAAACCTGCATGTCTTTGAAGTGTGGGAGGAAACCAAAGATCTTGGAGAAACCCCACCCGGTCACTGGGAGAACGTACAAACTCTGTGCAGACAGCACCCGTAGTCAGGATCGAACCCGGATCTCCAGCACTGCAAGTGTTGCAAGGCAGCAACTCTACCGCTGCGCGCTGTGTGGGGCCAGCTTTTACACAGATGCTGGTGTGTGTCTGGAACACGCTGCTGGAGGTGGTGGTGGTAGAGGCAGATAAATAGTGGCCTTTAAGGGACTCTTGGATAGGCACAAGGATATGCAGGGAATGGAGGGATATGGATCACGTGCAGGCAGATAAGAATTGGTCTTGGCGTCATATCGGGCACAAACATTGTGGGCCGAAGGGCATGCTCTATATTGTTCTATGTTCTATGTGGCCAAACTGTACAGGGTAAAAGTTTTAGTTCTGTTCAGGCAGCTAGTGGTGCAGCGGTAGGGTTGCTGCCTTACAATGCCAGAGACCCAGGTTGAACCCTGACCTCAGGTACTGTCTACATAGAGTTTGTATGTACTCCCTCATGACCATGAGCGTTTTCTCCAGTTTCCTTCCACACTCCAAAGACATGCAGCTTTGTAGGTTAATCGGCTTTATTTAAATAGACAATAGACAATAGGTGCCGGGGTAGGACATTCGGCCCTTCGCGCCAGCACCGCCATTCACCGTGATCATGGCTGATCATGCACAATCAGTACCCCGTTCCTGCCTTCTCCCCATATCCCCTGATTCCGCAAATTGTAAATTGTCTCTAGTAGAACTAGTGTACAGGGTGATCGCTGGTCGGCGTGGAATCGGTGGGTCAAAGACAATAGACAATAGACAATAGACAATAGGTGCAGGAGTAGGCCATTCAGCCCTTCGAGCCAGCACCGCCATTCAATGCGATCATGGCTGATCACTCTCAATCAGTACCCCGTTCCTGCCTTCTCCCCATACCCCCTGATTCCGCAAATTGTAAATTGTCTCTAGTAGAACTAGTGTACAGGGTGATCGCTGGTCGGCGTGGAATCGGTGGGTCAAAGAGCCTGTTCCCGCGCTGCATCGCTAAAGTCTAAAGTAAAGAGTAGTAGTCAGGTTTCCCAGTTACATTCGAGTTGAAGTCCCATGAGTGTGTTTGGTATTTCACGCCCATCCCCAACACACAACCTTTGCATATGGATCAAACTAAATAGCAAATCGTAGAGAGGTTTTTCAAATCCTCTTGGCCGACACCAAAAAAAAATTAACTAGTTATTTTTTGTTTGTTTGTTTGGGCAAGGGATGAGTGGGTTTGTAGGTTAATTGGCCTCTTAATAAAAAATGCACCAAATGTATATGTAGGGAGTGGGTGGGAAAGTGGGATAACATAGAACTAACTGTGTGTAGGAAGGAACTGCAGATGCTGGTTTACCACCAAAGATAGACACAAAATGCTGGAGTAACTCAGTGGGTCAGGTAGCATCTCCGGAGAAAAGGAATAGCTGATGTTTGGGTCGAGACCCTTCATCAGACAGAGTCAAAGAGAGGGAAATTAAAGGTATGAGAGTTTAGAAAAAAGCTTTGTTTTGCATATGATCCATAAAAATCAAATACATTTATACATGAATATAAATCAAGCTAAACTCAAATACAATCGGCATAACAAAGGGAAAGATATAGAGCGCAGAATGTAATTCTCAGCTGAATGAACGGGTGATCAGTGGTCAGTGTGGACTCGAAGGGCCGAAGAGCCTGTTTCCATGCTGTCTCTCCAAAAAACTAATATGAAGAGAGCACATTCTGAAGAGCCTATGCCCAACGTCAGTCCCTTATATGGCTTAACTACAATTAAGACACTTAAAAGATCCGGAATCTTGGAATCATCCTTGATCAAACCCTCTCCTTCGACAAATACATCAAACACATCACAAAGACAGCCTTCTTCCACCTCAAAAACATTGCCCGTCTCCGTCCATCCCTCTCCTCCACAGCTGCAGAAACCCTCATCCACGCCTTCATCACCTCCCGTCTGGACTACTGCAATAGCCTCCTCTATGGCGCACCCTAAAAAATCATCAATAAACTTCAATACATTCAAAACTCCGCTGCCCGTCTACTCACACACACCTCGATCCGTGACCATATCACCCCCGTCCTTTATAAACTCCACTGGCTCCCCATCCCCCAGAGAATCCAGTACAAAATCCTCCTCATAACCTACAAAGCCCTCCATAACCTGGCCCCATCCTACCTGACCGACCTCCTCCACAGGCACACTCCCACCTGCACCCTCCGCTCTGCCGCTGCCAATCTCCTATCCCCCCACATCCGGACCAAACTCAGATCCTGGGGGGACAGGGCTTTCTCCATCGCTGCTCCCACCCTATGGAACTCACTACCCCAAACCGTTAGAGACTCCTCCACACTCACCACATTCAAAACATCGCTGAAGTCTCACCTGTTCAGTACTGCCTTCAACCACTGAAAGTCACCTCACCTTCTGTCTCCTTTCTCTATTCATTTATTTATTTACTTATTTATCTATTTATTCATTTCCTATGTTCTCAAAATCTCTGTAAAGCGTCTTTGAGTATATGAAAAGCGCTATATAAATAAAATGTATTATTATTATTATTAAAAGATATTTGGTGGTGAAGCAACGTGGTGGGAAAGATTTTGGAGGATGTGGACCACGCATAGGCAAGTGGAACTAGAAGTGTTCATTAAGTTAGGGGGCACAAGTAACTGCAGATACTGGTTTACAAATAAAGACCCAAAGTGCTGGAGCAAAGCAGTGGGTCAGGCAGCATCTCTGGACCTGGCCCGAAACATCACCTATCCATGTCAATATCAATAGTCATTTATTCGTCACATACACATAAATGTGCAGTGAAATGAAAAATTACCCGCAGTTCAACAATAAGACCAATAAGAATAATCAATAAAAATGCAATAACACATGCAATCATAAACTAAAACCAAACAAAAGAAAGATCCATCACAGTGAGTCTCCTCCAGTCTCCTCCTCACTGTGATGGAAGGCCAGAATGTCTTTTTCTCTTCCCTGCCATCTTCTCTCGCGGTCAGGCTGTTGGAGTTGCCACGTCGGGGCGGTCGGGGCTCCCGACATTGAAGCCCCCGCCGGACGGTGGAAAATCCCACGGCCTATTCCAGGCAGCGCCGGACGGTGAAAGGTCCACGGTGGGCCGACCCAAGGCCCACGATCCGGGGCGGGCGAAGATGCTGTCGCTGCCGGAGCTCCCGATGTCGGCCCTCATCCAGGGGCCTGCGGGCTTCCGACGTCCAGGCGGCCCACGCCGAAGCCTCCGGTTTTCCGAGATGTTGCCTGACCCGTTCAGTTACTCCAGTACCTTGCGTCTTTTTTTAAGGCAAGTTAAATTATTCTTGCCACGTGTACCAAGGTAGAGTAAAAAACTTTATTTTACGTACTAGTCAATCAAATCAGACAATGCTATGCATGTTCATAAATTGGTCGGAATGGTTGGGTTGGGCCAAAGGGCCTGTTGATGTGCTGCATGGGTGTATGACTGTAACCATCCTCCACCATCACACTCTCTGCTGGACTGCATGAAAGCTTTTCATTGTACCTCGGTACACGTGACAATAATAAGCTAAACTAAACTAAGGGCACCAGATATCTGGGGTACACTGATCAATGAGCTGTTTTTGCTGGCCTTCATCCAGCACAGGTACCCCACCGATCTCATTGAGAATGAGACCCAGTCACCAACATGGGTGGGGATGAGGGGTGGCCATTGTGAGGGGAATCGGATAGTGCCCTAAGTTATGGAAGGAGTCTAGAAGAGACACACGGTGGAGGGTATTCCATTTATTTCTGTGGAACCAGTGATTAAAGGACCCTGAAACGCCATCAGCAACAAAGAAACCATCCGAACATGAACAATGATCCAACTTATCTTGGCTACGTTTAGATTTTTGACTTGGCAATCGATGACAACTGTAGAAGATAGTGATCTGTATGTAATGAAATAATTGGGAACACATTTAAGAACATGTTTACACAGATTGTAAGATTTTGTCTTAGACCATTCACAGATGTTCTCAACTTTCATTGTGCTTATATTTATTTTGGCTTTTTCGACCACTGTCATAGGCTTCCATTTCCACAGCTGTGACGGTGTGGAGTTCTGAAGTAGGATGAAGAGGTCTCTTGCAGCCAATACAACATAGAACGGTATGGCACAAGAACAGGCCCTTCAGCCCGCAATGTCCATGCTGAACACAATGCCAATTTAAACCAAACGCCTAAGAGATCAGCAGATTCATCCCCCTTCATAAACCATCATTAAGAGCGGCACAGTAACGCAGCGGTAGAACTGTGGCCTTATATCGCCAGAGATCCGGGTTCGATCCTGACTATGGGTGCTGTCTGTAGGGAATTGTGTAAGTTCTCCCGTGACCGCATCGGTTTTCTCTGGGTTTTTTTGGTTCAAAGATACAGGTCTTTTGGCCCACCGAGTCTGTGCCTACCAGTGATCCCCGTACACAAGCACTATCCTACACACACATAATTTTACGGAAGCCAATTAATCTACAAACCCACACATCTTTGGAGTGAGGGAGGAAACCGGAGCACCTGTTGACAACCCACATGGTCACAGGGAGGATGTATAAACTCCGTACATACAGACAGACCCGAGGTCAGGATCGAACCTGCATTTCTGGTGTAACGCAGCAAATCTACCGCAGGCACCACAATGCCAAGACCGTTAATCTAATCTCCTAAGAGATTAGGTGATTGAATGCTTTACATGGAGCATCTGTAGAAGTTGGTGAGAGTTGTTGGGGCATTCCTTCTAAGGAAGTAGAGGTGTTGTCCTCAGCCTAAGCTTTCTAAGGAAGTAAAGGCGCTGTCGGACAAGTTATTGCGAGCAAAGAGTTAATTGTCACGCACGTCTTGAGTAAATTATTCAAACAGCAGCAGGTGGAAGGTGGGGGAAAGTCGGTGGACTGTGAACGGTCTGTGAACCCACCACCCGAGGCCTCGGAAGGTGCCGTGATGGTTGTGATCGGCACTAGCCCGCAGCAGCTGCAGGAAAGGCGGCGGAAGGAACATGGGCCAGGCCGACCCCCCTACTTCATCGATCCAGAAAATAGGACCTTAAAGTGACAAAATATAGGGAGTTGCACATTTCCATGGGCCAAGGATGGAGTTTTCAGAGAACTGAAAGTCGCAAGATGGTGCCAGAACGTGATGACTCTCTGCGTGCTGTTCCAGAAGAGGATCTATTGCCCTTGAGTATGGTCTGATTTGACTGGATAGCACACAGAACAAGTTTTTCACTGTATCTCTGAACATGTGACAATAAAGAAACCATTGATCTATTAAAAACCAAAAAAAGAACCCCAAAAGGTATTTGTTAATTTATCTGTAAACCACACTGCCAATTAATATAAAAACCATGCAGAATTTCCATTTTAATTCATTTTGCTTTAAGAAGTTGTGTATGGTTTTCAACATATCTCTGAATATATTTGTCTGTGCAATGGGCAAACTCAGGTACAACTTCTTCCCTCTGTTATCAGGCTTCTGAACATTCCTTCCATAAGCTAGGGTACTGTCCGATTCACCTCTACCCCTTTGCGGACATTGGACTTTGTGCATTGAACTGGTGCATATTCTGGCCTCTGTATCTTCCCCTTTGCTCTACCTATTGTACCTGAGGTTGATGGTTGTATTTATGTATGGTATATATTGATTTGACAATAGCATGCAAAACAAACCTTTTCATTGTACCTCAGTGGCGATAATAAACCTTTTCAGTGGTGTGAATTGGTAATAGGGTGGCCACATTTTAATGAGGTAATATTACGTTAATAAAGCTGAGTGCATATTTAATGATTTTTGGTTTAGTTTTGGCACAGTGGCGCAGCGGTAGAGTTGCTGCCTTTCAGCGCCGGAGACGTGGATAAGATCCTGACCATGGGGGCTGTCTGTACGAAGTTTGTACATTCTCCCTGTGACTGCATGGGTTTTCTCCGGGAGCTCTGGTTTCCTCCCACATCCCAAAGACATGCAGGTTTTTAGGTTAATTGCCCTCTGAAAATTGTCCCTAATGCGTAGGATAGAACTAGTGTGTAGGGTGATCGCTGGTCGGTGAGACGAAGGACCTGTCTCCACGCTGTGTCTCTAAAAAGTAATAAAAATGCAGTTTTCTAATGTTTATTTAAACAATTGAAAATACCAGGTTTCACTGAATAATAAAAAAACCAAAATGAGCTAAAAAATAAAATCTGAATGATTCAGGCAGAATTTCTCCCTGGTTTTGGACTCCGTGGTACTTCCTTGGATTCCGGCTGACTCCTCTCAGCTTCTGGTTTTAAGACAAGGTGGAACAGTTAGATGATCTGGAGTCTCCCAGTTTTCTACCCTGTGCCTCATCTCAGCATAGAGGAGCCCATTTGGCCCGTCATGCCCGAACCAGCTCTTCAGAACGAATTATCTAATCCAACCAACTCCCTTGTTTTTTGCTTGTAACTTAGAATCAGAAACAGGAATGGGTTACTGTAACAGCGGTATGGAAGTGCAGTGGTAGTGTTGCTGTCTTATAGCGCCAAGGACTCGGGTTCGATCCTGACTAAGGGTGCTGTCTGTACGGAGTTTGTACATTCTCCCTGTGACCGCGAGGGTTTTCTCCGGGTGCTTCAGTTTCTTCCCACATTCCAAAGACGTGTGGGTTTGTAGCTTAATTGGCTTCTGAAAACCACCTATTTTGTAAAAGCAGGACAACTTCCAGAGAAGCCATTTGCAAGAAAGGAACCGACCCTCCTAGACACTGCCCGGGACTGGAAAATGCAGGCTGATCTAGATCAGAAGCTCATATTTCCACCAGAGATCATCACAACTAATCTCAGGCTGGACCAGATCTTGTCAAAGAAGTCCCTGTACATGGTGGAGTTAACTGTGCCTTGGGAGGCTGCAGTTGGTGAAGCGCATGAATGAAAATGCCTGAGGCATTCAGACTTAGCAGCTGAGGAAAAACAACACGGCTGGCGTGCCCAGGTGCTCCCTGTAGAGGTTGGTTGTAGAGGGTTTGTAGCCATGTCAACAACCAGACTCCTGAAGGGAATGGGAGTCTGAGGACAGGCCTTCCGGCAAGCCGTCAGGTCGCTGTCAGAGGCTGCCGAGCAAAGCAGCAACTGGCTGTGGCTGAAGAGGAAAGACTCCAACTGGGCTGCAAAATGACCAGCAAGAGGGGTAAAAACAGAGGGGAGCGCACCTGGGACGCCAGGTATCGCTGATGAGCCCTCTGGAGGTACCGTGGGCCTATCAACGAAACACCAAGGAAGGAGGGTGCCCACCTGATGACCCCAATGAAGACTTTACCCCTACCCCCACTCAAGAGATTAAGAAGGTGCCGATTACAGTAGGGATTGTAATACCAAGTCCTATAAGCTCAACTGTAAAATTGTAAAATTGCCCTAGTGTGCGTAGGATCGTGCTAGTGTACGGGGTGACTGCTAGTCGGCCGGGACTTGGTGAGCCAAATGGCCTGTTTCTGCACTGTATCCCTAAAGTCTAAAGTGCAGCAGGCAGTGAAGAAAGCGAATGGTATGTTGGCATTCATAGCGAGGGGATTTGAGTATAGGAGCAGGGAGGTTCTGCTGCAGTTGTACAGGGCATTGGTGAGACCACACCTGGAGTATTGCGTACAGTTTTGGTCTCCTAATCTGAGGAAAGACATTCTTGCCATAGAGGGAGTACAGAGAAGGTTCACCAGATTGATTCCTGGGATGGCAGGACTTTCATATGAAGAAAGACTGGATAGACTCGGCTTGTACTCGCTGGAATTTAGAAGATTGAGGGGGGATCTTATAGAAACTTACAAACTTCTTAAGGGGTTGGACAGGCTAGATGCAGGAAGATTGTTCCCGATGTTGGGGAAGTCCAGAACAAGGGGGGTCACAGTTTAAGGATAATGGGGAACTCTTTTAGGACCGAGATGAGAAAGTTTTTTTCACACAGAGATTGGTGAATCTGTGGAGTTCTCTGCCACAGAAGGTAGTTGAGACCAGTTCATTGGCTATATTTAAGAGGGAGTTAGATGTGGCCCTTGTGGCTAAAGGGATCAGGGGATATGGAGAGAAGGCAGGTACGGGATACTGAGTTGGATGATCAGCCTTAATCATATTGAATGGCGGTGCAGACTCAAAGGGCCGAATGGCCTACTCCTGCACCTATTTTCTATGTTTCTAAAAAGGAACTGGAGAACAATCAAAGCAAAGAGAACATTCAAGTGCAGGAGGCAACATTTTATTTCATTAGTTGATCATTTCAAACGAGAAACTATTTTAGTTGCTGAGGCAAAATAACCTTTGAAAGTATCAAATATTAAGTAAATACTTGAACGTAACTCTCAATTAAATATGCTATAGTGCAGATTAATAGAAATGTGTAAACTCTGTGATGACAGTACTTGTGGGAGTGAGGGTTGATCACGAGAGACACACGAGTATTCAGTCCACGCCGTCACTCCAGGGCCACAGGGAAGGAGTGCCGCACTGTTGGAGGTGCCGTGTGTCAGATGAGAGTTTAAAGCCTTGCTCTTTCTCTCCAGCGAATGCAAAATGACTTATCATATACCTTTGACGATACTCCTGGAGTCCTGGTCAATATTAACCCTACAACCGACATTGCTCAAGCAGGCACTCCCATCGTATGTCGGCTGAGGAGTCTTGCTGTGCGCCATCGACCTTCTGCATTTCCTGTGTTGCGACCACAATTGCATTTAAAGACCGTGTCATCAGTTGCAAGGCACTTGGGAACGGCCTGAGATTTAGTTTCGTTTCGTTTAGAGATACGGCGTGGAAACAGTCCCTTCGACCCTCCGAGCCCATACTGGCCAGCGATCCCCGCACACTAATACTGTCCTAGGGACACACACTAGGAACAATTGACAATTTTACCAAGCCAATTAACCTACAAACCTGCATGTCTTTGGAGTGTGGGAGGACACTGGAGCACTTGGGAAAAACCCGCGCAGGTCACGGGGAGAACGTACATACTCAGTACAGACAAGCACCCATAAAAAGGATTGAACCCGGGTCTCTGGCGCTAAATGGCAGCAACTCTACCACTGCGTCACCATGTACAGTAGGGTGTGGTCTCGGAAAAGCTGTATAAATGCAATTCCGTTGCTTCATGAAATAATCTCCCCATTAATCTGACGCCACCCTTTCCTCCATCCATCCATTGACCACAGCCACCATGCTCGCAACTTCCGACATTGCAAGCCACAAACAAATCATGAAAAGAGTTACCACTGAAGAAGGGTCTCGACCCGAAACGTCACCTATTCCTTCTCTCCCGAGATGCTGTCTGACCCGCTGAGTTACTCCAGCATTTTGTGTCTACTTCAGGTTTGCAGGGTAATTGGCTTGGTATAATTGTAAATTGTCCCTAGCGCGTGTAGGATAGTGTTAGTCTGCAGGGATCGCTGGTCAGTCCGGACTCGGTGGGTCGAAGTGCTTGTTTCCGCGTTGTACCTCTAAACTGAAAAAAAATAGACCATGAAGGGTGTTCCTTCACACTTCTCTATTTACAAGCCACACAACTGACAAAATGGTATTTTCCAGTGTAAACATTAAAGTCTGATTGAATGACAGTGGGTAGAGAAGGGATCTACCTGCAGCCAGCTCAAGAACTATTCTAATAAGATGAGGTGTTAACGTTGAGTTAATACTTAGTGCAAGTTCTAAATCCAATTCGATCTGCTGCTTGATAGTTATTTTGCATTTTCTCCCACAGAATCGTTGTTCTGTTGTTCACACCGTACAGTTCCGTAAGAATTGATATTGTTGAGTTCCGGTTGTATTTTTCCTGCCTTTTTCTGCTCTGTGAAAGAAACAGAAAATATGATTACATTCCACTTTCTTTTAACACTTAGAGTCGCAGGGCTATGGATTCATCCAGCACGGAATCAGGCCAACTCGACCGTGCTTGATCTCCAAAGACCCATGGTGAATGAATGAATGAATGAATGAATAGGTTTATGGGCCAAGTATGCATTTACAAGGAATGTGCCTTGGTGCTCCGCTCACAAATGACAACACAAAACATACAGTTAACAATTAAAAATAAAGCAGAACCACATCAAAACAATAAGGATACAACATTACGGTCTAAACATGTGGGTGAAAAATAAACCAGAGCAAAAAAGAGACTACAGACT
The DNA here is from genome assembly GCF_053455715.1 of Rhinoraja longicauda. Classification (NCBI taxonomy): domain Eukaryota; kingdom Metazoa; phylum Chordata; class Chondrichthyes; order Rajiformes; family Arhynchobatidae; genus Rhinoraja; species Rhinoraja longicauda. The sequence continues at coordinate 70,897,902 of NC_135956.1, forward strand.
TTGGTTATTGAGTAGAACTATCACTCGTGGGGAAAAAAGCTGTTTTTATGTCTGGCTGTGGCTGCTTTGACAGTCCAGAGTCACCTTCCAGAAGGAAGTGCTTCGAAGAGTTTGTGGCCAGGGTGAGAGGGGTCAGAGATGATCTTGCCCGCTCGCTTCCTGGCCCTTGCAGTGTACAGTTCATCAATGGGGGGAAGATTGCAGCCAACAACCTTCTCAGCTGTGCGAACGATCCCCCGTTGCAGCCTCCGGATGTCGTGCTTGGTGGCTGAGCCAAACCAGACCATGATGGAGAAGGTGAGGACGGACTCAATGATAGCAGTATAGAATTGGACCATCATTGCCTGTGGCAGATAGTGTTTCTTCAGTTGCCACAGGAAGTACATCCTCTGTTGGGCCTTTTTGACTGTGGAGTCGAAGGTGGCCCCCCATTTAAGGTCCCTGGAGATGATGGTTCCAAGGAACTTAAATGACTCCACAGATGTGACTACGTTGTTGTTGATGGTGAGTGGGGGGACGGGAGGGGGATCTCTTCGAAAGTCTACAATTAGTTCCACTGCCTTGAGAGCATTAAGCTCCAGGTTGTTGCGATGGCACCAGGAAGCCAGCTGTGTCACTTCCCCTCTGTAGGCAGATTCCTCCCCAGTTTAAAAAAAAATTAGATATACAGCACAGAAACAGGCTCTTCGGCCCACTGGGTCCGCGCCGACCAGAATTCTGGCATAGGTCCCCTTGCAGTCTAGGTGCTGGAGGATGAAGTGCAAGCCTAGATTGACTGTGTCGTCCACCGATCTATTGGCCCTATATGAAAACTGCAGGGGGTCCAGCAGGGGGTTTGTGATGTTTTTCAGCTGGACCAGCACAAGTCTTTCAAAAGTCTTCATGACTACAGAGGTAAGTGCGACAGGCCTGTAGTCATTAAGACCAGTGATCCTTGTCTTTTTGGGTACAGGGACAATAGTGGAGACCTTGAAGCAGGCAGGGACAGTGCAGGTTTGCAGGGACTCCTTCTAGACAATAGACAATAGACAATAGGTGCAGGAGTAGGCCATTCAGCCCTTCGAGCCAGCACCGCCATTCAATGCGATCATGGCTGATCACTATCAATCAGTACCCCGTTCCTGCCTTCTCCCCATACCCCCTCACTCCGCTATCCTCAAGAGCTCTATCCAGCTCTCTCTTGAAAGCATCCAACGAACTGGCCCCCACTGCCCTCTGAGGCAGAGAATTCCACACCTTCACCACCCTCTGACTGAAAAAGTTCTTCCTCATCTCCGTTCTAAATGGCCTACCCCTTATTCTCAAACTGTGGCCCCTTGTTCTGGACTCCCCCAACATTGGGAACATGTTATCTGCCTCTAATGTGTCCAATCCCCTAATTATCTTATATGTTTCAATAAGATCCCCCCTCATCCTTCTAAATTCCAGTGTATACAAGCCCAATCGCTCCAGCCTTTCAACATACGACAGTCCCGCCATTCCGGGAATTAATCTAGTGAACCTACGCTGCACGCCCTCCATAGCAAGAATATCCTTCCTCAAATTTGGAGACCAAAACTGCACACAGTACTCCAGGTGCGGTCTCACCAGGGCCCGGTACAACTGTAGAAGGACCTCTTTGCTCCTATACTCAACTCCTCTTGTTACGAAGGCCAACATTCCATTGGCTTTCTTCACTGCCTGCTGAACCTGCATGCTTCCTTTCATTGACTGATGCACTAGGACACCCAGATCTCGTTGAACTCTGCAGTTGTACAGGGCCCTAGTGAGACCGCACCTGGAGTACTGTGTGCAGTTTTGGTCTCCAAATTTGAGGAAGGATATTCTTGCTATTGAGGGCGTGCAGCATAGGTTTACTAGGTTAATTCCCGGAATGGCGGGACTGTCATATGTTGAAAGACTGGAGCGACTAGGCTTGTATACACTGCATACACTGGAATTTAGAAAGATGAGAGGAGATCTTATCGAAACATATAAAATTATTAAGGGGTTGGAGACGTTAGAGGCAGGAAACATGTTCTCAATGTTGGGGGAGTCCAGAACAAGGGGCCTCAGTTTAAGAATATGCGGTAGGCCATTTAGAACTGAGATGAGGAAAAACGTTTTCAGTGAGAGAGTTGTGAATCTGTGGAATTCTCTGCCTCAGAAGGCAGTGGAGGCCAATTCTCTAAATGCATTCAAGAGAGAGCTAGATAGAGCTCTTAAGGATAGCGGAGTCAGGGGGTATGGGGAGAAGGCAGGAACGGTGTACTGATTGAGAATGATCAGCCATGATCACATTGATCACATTGGCTCGAAGGGCCGAATGGCCTCCTCCTGCACCTATTGTCTATTGACTGGTTGAAAATGTCTGTGTAGATCGGTGCCAGTTGTTCGGCACAGAGCTTGAGGGTAGAGGGGGAAACATTGTCCGGTCCTGGAGATTTCCGGCTTTTCTGTTTTCTGAATAGCCTCTCCACCTCTGCAATTTCTATTGTTAAACTGGAGCCATTCTGTGAGGATGTGCAAATTGGTGATTGCAGAGGAGTGGGGGGGGGGGGGGGGGGGGGGGGTAAGGGCCAGTCTTTGCAAACCCCAGATGTGAAATTAAAAAAGGTTTATTCTTTGAAAGTTCCGTCAAGCATCAGCGCGCAGTGGAGATACAAGAATTGAAGATGCTGGAATCCTGAGCAAATAAACAAAGTGCTGGTGGAACTCAGCAGATATGGCAGCATCTGTGGATGGACATGACAACTGAACAGAACATTGAACAGTACAGCACAGGAACGGGCCCTTCGGCCCACAATGTCTGTACCGAACATGATGCCAAATTAAACTGGTCTCATTTGCCTGCACATGATTCAAGATAGTCTGAAGGTCTCTAATGAGTTAGATGGGAGGTCTGAATTGCTCTCTAGCTGGTGAGAAGATGGCTCAGTTGCCTGAGAACAGCTGGGGAGGAACTGTCCCTGAATGTGGAGGTGTGCGTTTTCACACTTCTGTACCTCTTGCTTGATGGGAGAGGGGAGAAGAGGGAGTGACTGGGGTGAGATTGTTCCTTGATTATGCTGCTGGCCTTGCCAAGGCAGCGTGAAGTATCGATGGAATCAATGGAAGGGAGGTTGGCTTGTGTGATGCTCTGGGTTATGTCCACAATTCTCCGCAATTTCTTGCGGTGATGGATGGAGCTGTTCTCAAACCATGTTGTGATGCATCCCGATAGGCCACCAAAATATAGTTCTGATGGACATTTTGGCACATTTTCTGGTCCTCTGCAGCTCTGTGCAGTTTTGTTTTATCTTTGACAATCATTTGTAAAATTACCAAAACTGACAAACATAATAAAAGATTCGTACTTGGAATGGTGCCCATGTCAATATATGGGACTTTAGCTGTCTGCTTCTCCCTGTTCTTGGCTATTAAGAAAACACCCAGGAATGACAGCATACACCTAGAAATATAGAAACAAGACATTACAACAGGAGTGAAGACAAAACAAGCTCTCCATCTGCATTCTAACTTTTCCTACACAATTCTCTGTGGACAAAATGGTTCCAGCTTTCTCGAGTTATTCACACAGGCGATTACTTTACACTTCAGAGAAATAGCGCGGAAACAAGCTCGTCGGACCACTGAGTCCGCGCCGACCAATGATCACCCCGAACACTAACACTATCCTGCGCACTCGGACAACGTACAATTTTTACAGAAGCCAATTAGCCTAAAGGCCTGTGCGTCTTTGGAGTGTGAGAGGAAACCGGAGCACCTGAAGAAAACCCACCTGGTCACAGGGAGAACGTACAAACTCAGTACGGACAGCACTCATAGTCAGGATCGAACCTGGGTACCTGATGCTGTAAGGTTGCAGTTGCCTCTGTGCCTCCCTTAAATTGTTAGAATTTATTGAATGAGAAAACAATTTTGCAAAGCATGATTTGCACTCTGATGTGCCTTCCCACCCTCCCCCCATCCCCTTCCCTGTACCCCACCTGGTCTCACACCCATTTCTCCCCTTCTCCCTCCCCCTTCCACCTACATTCCTTCCTCTGGCCTCACATTTCACGCCTCCTATACTTATTGCACATTTACTTTGTCTTTTCATCTCTGGCCGCTGTCCAACCATCTGCCAATCAACCCCTGCACCTCACCTGTATCCACCTATCACTCATCAGGTTCTGTCCTTGTTATCCTGTTCCCCCCCCCCCCCTCCCCCCCCAGAATCAGACTGAAGAACAGTCCCAACCCAAAATGTCACCTATCCATGTTCTCCACAATAAGTATGAAGAAGGGTTCCAACCCCAAAATGTCACATCCACATTTTCCAGAGATTCTGCCTGACCTGTTGAGTTCATGTGTTCTAGTAGCCGAATTATGCCATTCAGCCCATCAAGTCTACTCCGCCATTCAATCGTGGCTGATTTATCTTTCCCTCACAACCCCATTCTCCTGCCTTCTCCCCATAACCCCTGACACTCTTACTAATCAAGAATCTGCCAATCTCCACCTTAAAAATATCCATTGACTTGTCCTCCACAGCCGCCTGAGGCAATGGATGCCACAGATTCACCACCCTCTGACTAAAGAAATTCCTCCTCATCTCCTTTCCAGAGTTACTCCAGAGCTTTGTGTCTTTTTCTGATTTAAACAAGCCCTGAAGTGCTAGAGTGACTGAGTGGGCCACAGAGAACATCAATAGGTGATGTTTCAGGTTGGGACCCTTCTTCAGACTGAAGAAAGGTCCTGACCTGAAACATCACCTATCCGTGTTCTCCAGAGATGCTGCATGACCCGCTGTGTTACTCCAGCATTTGTATCTTGTAATGCAGGAGGTATTGCCTGTACAAATCCCAATGCGGGATGGATGGAGGAGGAGAGGCATTTGATTGATTCCTTCACTTACCCAAACAGGAACATGAAGACATTGAGTAAGGCAGCTCCATAGAATTCCTGATAAAATATCACTCCTGCAATTAGAGAAAAAAAAAAAATTATAATGATCTTACACTTATAATGTCACAGAAAAGTAATTCTATCACCCTGGGGAGCTTCCTTTCAGTCCCATCCCTTCAGGCCGAGTTAAACTAATCTCCTCTGCCTGCACATGATCCACATCACTCCATTCTTTGCATATCCATGAAGCAAAAATGGGAGGCACACTGGCACAGCAGTAGAGCTGCTGCCTTTCAGCGCAAGAGACCGGGGTTTGATCCTGACTACGGATGCTTGTCTGTACGGAGTGTGTACGTTTCCCCCGTGACCTGCATGGGCTTTCTCTGGGTGCTCCAGCTTCCTTTCACACTCCAAAGACGTTCAGGGCCTGGTTACACGCTGCATCTCCAAAGTCTAAAAGCTTCTTAAGTGACACTATCGTATCTGCCTCCAGCACCACCCCTGGCAATGCGTTCCAGCCCCCCACCACCCTCTGTGTAAAACACTTGCCCCACACATCTCCATTAAACTTTTCCCCTCTCACGTTACAGCTATGAGCCCTGATGTTAAGAGGAAATCTGACACCAGGGATCGAATATGCATGTTCCTGTATTCATGTTTATGTGATAGGAGCAGAATTAGGTCATTCAGCCCATCAAGTCTCCTCCATTCAATCGTGGATGATCTATCTTTCCCACTTAATCCCATTCTCCTCCTTCTCCCCATAATCCCTGACACTGTACTAATCAAGAATTTGTCAACTTTGCTTTTAAAAATATCCATTGACTTGGTCTCCAAAGATTCACACCCTCTGACTAAAGTAATTCCTCCTCATCTCCTTTCTAAAGGAATGTCCTTTAATTCTGAGGCTATTACATCTGGTCCTAGATTCTCCCACTAGTGCAAACATCCTCTCCACATTCACTCTATCCAGGCCTTTCACTATTCGGTAAGTTTCAATGAGGTCCCCCCCTCATCCTTCTAAACTCTGTTTTACTGTACGATTGGCTCTATGTTCCATGCTCCACGTTCTAGTGCAGACAGTAATTAATCTCCTTCATCCTACTTCTAGCTGGTCGGTGATTCTTCAGCAAACAGGTGGAGAGGGTGGAACTCCTGTCACAAGGAACAGCAGATGCCGGAATCGCAGAGACTTGGAGTGGAATCGTACCTGCAATAATGGCACTTGTCGTAAACAAAACAAAGTTGATTGGTACCACTTCCGTTGCATTGTACAGGCGCATGGCTTGGTTCAAGAATCTGCAAGAAAACGGCATTGCTTTAAGCAGGACGAACATACAACACAGAACATAGAACAATACAGCACCGTTGGGGCGGCATGGTGCCGCAGTGGTAGAGTTGCTGCCTTACAGCGCCAGAGATCCGGGTTTGGTCCTGACTACTGGTTCTGTCAGTACGGAGTTTGCATGTTCTCCCCGTGACCGCGTGGGTTTTCTCCGGTCGCTCCAGTTTCCTCCCACATTCCAAAGATATACAGGTTTGTAGGTTAATTGGCTTCAGAAATATTGTAAATTGGCCCTAGGATGTAGGATACTGTCAGTGTCCAGGGTGGTCACTGATCAGCTTAGGCCGAAGGGCTTGTTTTCATGCTGTTTCTCTAAACTATACTGAACTAAACACAGGAACAGGCCCTTTGGTCCACAATATTTGTGCTGAACATGATGCCTAGTTGAACTGATTTGCGTGAACATGATCCATATCCCTCTATTCTCTCCACTTCCATGTGGCTATCAAAAAACCTCTTAAACATCACTATCAAATTTGCATCCACCACCAACCTGGCACCAAATATCAGGTAACCGCTCTCTGTGTGAAAAACTTGCCCCGCACATCTCTAAACTTTGCCCCTCTCACCTTAAAGCTATGCCCTCTAGTATTTGATTGCTCCATTCTGGGGTGTGGGTATGGGAATGGACGGATATGGATCATGTGCAGACAAGTTCATGTTCATAAGTCATAGAAGTCAACCCATTGAGTCTACACCGCCATTCAATCCTGGCCAATCTATCTTTCCCTCTCAACCTTATTCTCCTGCCTTCCCTCCGTAACCTTTGTCACCCTTACTAATCAAGAAGCTGCCAATCTCAGCCAATGACCTGGCCTCCGCAAGTAAGGGATGGTCTTGGCATCATGTTCGGTACAGACATTGTGGGCCGAAGGGCCTATTGATGCGCCGTATTGTTCTATGTTCTATCCCAAAGACAAAGGTTAATGGGCCTCTGTAAAATTACCCCTAGTGTGTCGGGAAGGCGTGAGAAAGTAGGATAACATAGAACTAGTGTGAATTAAAAGCCTCTTAAACGCCACTCTCGTATCTGCCTTCACCACCGCCCTTGCCATGCACCGACCACCCTCGGTGTTAAAAAACAAAACTTGCCTCACACAATTTGGAATAGATCGGGTAGACGCACAGAGTGTCTTGCCCAGAGTAGGGGAATTGAGAACCATGGGACATAGGTTTAAGGTTATGGGTTAAGATTTAAGAGGAACCTGAGGGGTAACTTTTTCACACAAAGGGTGGTAGGTGTATGGAATGAGGTGCCAGAGGGGGTAGTTGAGGCAGGGACAATTGGAACGTTTAAGAAACAATTAGACAGGTACATGGATAGGACAGGTTTGGAGGGATATAGGCCAAATGTTGGGATGAGACTAGTGTAGATGGGACATGTTGGTCGGTGTTGGCAAGTTGGGCCGAAGGGCCTGTTTCCACACTGTATATGGCACATGGGGCCAAAACCTGGCGACTCTTGCATGCTGTCTCAGTGGACCCGTTCTGTCCACTTTGCTAATCGGGGACTGTGGCAATACTTTACTGAGCTGTATGCAGAAAAAGAATTTCACTGTGCATGTGTACATGTGACAATAAAGCACCATTGACCATCGAACAGGCGATCAATGGTCAGCATGGACTCGGTGGGCTGAAGATTTATTTCCATGCCGTGTCTCTGAACTTACTGTACTTGGAAGATGCAGGAAGCGATCATGACGAGAACCATGACGTAGAAAATGGGGTATTTGAACTGCAGCTGGCCCTCTATGGACGTGGTCACCATGCCAGCCACTGCCTTCACCGCGATCACTGTCACAGAGGCTGCAAAACACAACCAACCGCACAATCTTATAGAAACTTACAAAATTCTTAAGGGGTTGGACAGGCTAGATGCAGGAAGATTGTTCCCGATGTTGGGGAAGTCCAGAACAAGGGGTCACAGTTTAAGGATAAGGGGGAAGTCTTTTAGGACCGAGATGAGAAAGTTTTTTTTTTTCACACAGAGTGGTGAATCTGTGGAATTCTCTGCCACAGAAGGTAGTTGAGGCCAGTTCATTGGCTATATTTAAGAGGGAGTTAGATGTGGCCCTTGTGGCTAAAGGGATCAGGGGGTATGGAGAGAAGGCAGGTACGGGATACTGAGTTGGATGATCAGCCATTATCATATTGAATGGCGGTGCAGGCTCGAAGGGCCGAATAGCCTACTCCTGCACCTATTTTCTATGTTTCTATGTTTCTATAAGCAAACCACGCAGCCATAAAGTAAGGGCCCTTCGGCCCAACCCGTCCGTGACGACTACGGTGCCCCATCCAAGCCACTCCCAACTGCCCGCGTTTGCCCCATATCTCTCTAAACCTTTCCTATTCATGTACCTGTCCAAGTGCCTTTTAAATGTTGTTATCATACCTACCTCAACTACCTCCTCTGGCAGACTGTTCCATATACCCACCACCTGCTGCGTGAAAAACTGGCCCATGGCGGTGCTGGCTCGAAGGGCCGAATGGCCTCCTCCTGCACCTATTGTCTATTGTCTCATGTTCTTGCGAAATCTTTCCCTCTCACCTGATCTCTATGTCCTGTGGCTCTTGAATCCACTATTATGCATTCACCACCATGATTTCATATATGAATTTATATACCTCTATTCCCCTCATGATTTTATATAACTCTCTAAGATCACCCCTCAGCCTCCTGCACTCCATGAAATAAAGTCCTCACCTGCCCAACCTCTCCCTGCGGCTCAGGCCCTCTGTCTTGGAAACATCCTCGTAGATCTTCTCTGCATTCTTTCCAGTTTAATGACATCCTTCCTATAACTTGGTGACCAAAACTGAGCACAATACTCCAAATGCAACCTCACCAACGTCTTGTACAACAGTAATATAATGTCCCGACGTCTATACTGAATATATGTAGAAACAAGGAACTGCTGATGCTGGCTTATACTAAAGATAGACACAAAGTTCTGGTGTAACCCAGCGGGTCAGGCAGCATCTCTCTCAAAAATAATTAATGGGTGACGTTTCGAGTCAAGACCCTTCTTCAAACCTGAAGTCTGAGTTTGAAGGATCCTGACCCTTAATCCTCCAGAGTTGCTGCCTGACCAGCTGAATTACTCCAGCACTTTGTGTCTCCCTTCTATACTCAATATCCTGACTGAAAAAGCCCAGGTATCTGAAGCTTTCTTGACCACCTTATCTATCTGTGACGCCACTGTCAGGAAAATACGCACCTGTGCTCCTTGATACCTGTACTCTACAACACTCCCTAAGGCACCATTCACCATGAAAGTCCTGCCCTGGTTTGACTTCCTGGGCTAGACCAGTGTGCAGTAGGAGATGTTACTGCCTCATGGCTCCAGGAGCCCAGGGTTCGATCCTGATCTCCGGTGCTGTCGATGTGGAGTGCCTACCCTCTGTCCCTCCTTCACAGAAATGCACAGAGGGGTTAGTAAATGGGATTTGAGGATCTCGTAATTAATTCTTACCCAGTAAGGAGGACATCAGCAGCAAGATTATAATGTGGTTCAGTCCTTTTCTCTTATTGAGATACAGCAAACCACAGAACAGCAGGAACTCCAGTGTCTGCAAGAAGACATAACAAAGATGGCGTGGTTATGGTGAAGTGCAGGTACAGCTCTGTTGCAGGACGGAGAATTTAGGTTTAGGTTTAGGTTTATTTGTTGTCACGTGTCAGGGACGGCACAGTGGGTGCAGCAGTAGAGTTGCAGCCACAACGCCAGAGAACCCGGTTCGATCCTGACCTCGGATGCTGTCTTTACGGAATTTGTACATTCTCCCTGTGGGTTTTCTCCGGGTGCTCCGGTTTCCTCCCACACTCCAAAGACATACAGGTTTGTAAGTTATTTGGCTTCAGTAAAATTGTAAATTGACCCTAGTGTGTAGGATAGTGCTGGTGTACTGTGTGGTCTCGGTCAGCCGAAGGGCCTGTTTCAGTGCTGACTTCTCTAAAGTGTACTGTGCAGTGAAAAGCTTTGTTTTGCATGCTATCCAAACAGATCTGACGATCCGTATATAGATACATCAGTTCAAACCCAAGTACAATAGATACAGAGGGAGATACAGACTGCAAAATATAGTTCTCAGCATTGTAGCGCATCAAAACCAGAGACAATGTCCAATGGCCACAATAGGGTAGAGGTGAATCAGACAGTATCCTAGCTTACGGAAGCCTGATAACAGGGAGGAAGAAACTGTTCCTGAGTCTGATGGTGCACACTTTCAAGCTTCTGTACCTTCTGCCGTCGGGAGCGGGGAGAAGGAATGACTAGGGGGGGGACAAGTCATTGATTGAATTTCAAGAATCTGTTGATCAAAGAGTATATTATCCAGAAATATAATTGTTCTTGTGCTACACTGTGCTTTGTTCTATGTTCTATGTTTAGTTTAGTTTTGAAATACAGTGTGGAAACAGCCCCTTCAATCCACCGTCCATACCTATCAACGATCACCTGGGTACTAGCTCTATCCTACACACTAGGGGCAATTTGCAGAAGACAATTAACCTCCAAACCTGCACTTCTTTGGAATGTGGGAGGAAATTGGAGCACCCAGAGAAATGGGGTGGCATGGTGGTGCAGTGGTAGAGTTGCTGCCTTACAGCGCCAGACATCTGGGATCAATCCTGACCACGGGTGCTTAGGAAAAAAAACTGCAGAAGCTGGTTTAAATCGAAGGTAGATACAAAATGCTGGAGTAACTCAGCGAGTCAGGCAGCATCTCGGGAGAGAAGGAACGGGTGACGTTTCGGGTCGAGACCCTTCTTCAGACCGATGTCAGGGGAGGGGGCGGGACAAAGATAGGATGTAGTAGGAGACAGGAAGTTCTATATTCTACATTTCTATGACTGTTATAAAAAGTCTGTCCCCCGATTACAATACACTTTATTTGACGCCGTCTCTTACAAGGTAAACCAAGAACTGCCAACTGACGATGTAGTTCCTGATTTTAATGGCGGTGATTTCTTGTTGGCCATTAATGGCAAAGGTCACCAGAAGATAGGTTCCCAGAACAGTCAGAGATCCCCCTGTAGAGGAAGCAAACACAACAAGCAAACATTTACCATGTTTAATGTGCCAATGTCGATCAGTTGCATGTCACGTGCTTACTTTATCTCAAGTTATACTCTGCAAAAACTGGACAGATACCTTAATGGGGACAATTGCTTTATCTGCTTTGACAGGTGATTATTTAACATGTATTCCAACAAAGCATCTCTGGAGTGGACGCCTCTGGGGTCACGAATGAGGGGACACCGAGAGAATAGGAGGGAGGCACGGTGGCGCAGCGGTAGAGTTGCTGCCTTACAGTGTCAGAGACCCGGGTTGGATCCTGACAATGGGTGCTGTGCAATGTACAGAGTTTGAGTGCGACCAGTCCCGGCAGGGAGGTGGGATGGTTGAAGGGCGAGGGTTGGGGATGGTGGGCATGTGGTTTGCAGGGAAATAAATGGGGGAACGAGACTGATTGAGAATGATCAGCCATGATCACATTGAATGGCGGTGCTGGCTCGAAGGGCCGAATGGCCTACTCCTGCACCTATTGTCTATTGACGGAATTGCTCCGAGATTGGGCATGGAATTGATGGGCCAAATGGCCTCCAATGTCACACGAAATTATGAGAAGTACTTCTGCAGTATATAAATAACAGAATTATTTACTTACCCAAGATATCTGAAGAGCGCAATCTCTCCTTCAGGAACACCACCGAGATTGCTGCACTCGCTAAGCAGAAGGAATATTTTCGTTATTAGTACAGGGTATTCACACTTGTTACATCAGTAAGCAAAAAGAACAGCAATTCATTGCTGCTTTAGAGTGCGAGAGACCTGGGTTCGATCCTAATTACGGGTGCTGTCTGCACGGACTTTGTATATTCTCCCTGTGACCGTGTGGGTTTTCTCCGGGTGCTCCGGTTTTCTCCCATACTTAAAAGGCGTCCAGGTTTGTAGGTTAATTGACTTCTATTTAAAAAATTGTAAATTGTAAATTGTCCCTAGTGTGTAAAACAGTACTAGTGCGCTGGTCGGCATGGACTTGGTGGGCTGAAGGGCCTGTTTCCACTCTGTATCTTTAAATTATCTAATATAAACAATGTAATTTAAATTAGGTAGCTAATGTAACCCCACTTTTTAAGAAAGGAGGGAGAGAGAAAACAAGGAATTAGAGCAGTTAGCCTTACTTCGGTAGTGGGCGAAGATGTTGGAGTCGTTTATTAAAGATGTAATTGCAGTGCATTTGGAAACCAATGGCAGGATCGGTCAAAGTCAGCATGGATTTATGAAGGGGAAATCATGCTTGACTAATCTTCTGGAATTTTTTGACAATGTAACAAGTAGAATGGATAAGGGAGAGCCAGTGGATGTGGTGTATCTGGACTTTCAAAAAGCCTTTGACAAGGTCCCACACAAGAGATTAGTGTGCAAAATTAGAGCACATGGTATTGGGGGTAAGGTATTGACATGGATAGAGAACTGCTTGGTAGACAGAAAGTAAAGAGTAGGAATTAACGGGTCCTTTTCAGAATGGCAGGCAGTGACTAGTGGGGTGCCGCAATGCTCAGTGCGGGTACCAGTTATTTACAATATATATTAACGATTTAGAGGAGGGAACTAAATGTGACATCTCCAAGTTTGCGGCTGACACAAAGCTGGGTGGCAGTGTGAGCTGCGAGGAGGATGCTATGAGGCTGCAGGGTGACTTGGATAGGTTAGGTGAGTGAGCAGATGCAGTATAATGTGGATAAATGTGAAGTTATCCACTTTGGTGGCAAGAACAGGAAAGCAGATTATCAACTGAATGGTGTCAGATTTGGAAAGGGGAAGGTGCAACGTGACCTGGGTGTCCTTGTACATCAGTCACTGAAAGTAAACATGCAGGTACAACAGGCAGTGAAGGAAACTAATGGCATGTTGGCCTTCATTGCGAGAGGATTTGAGTTTAGGAGCAAGGAGGTCCTTCTGCAGTTGTACAGGGCCCTGATGAGACCACACCTGGAGTATTGTGTGCAGTTTTGGTCTCCTAATTTGAGGAAGGACATTCTTTCCATTGAGGGAGTGCAGCTTAGGTTTACCAGGTTAATTCCCAGGATGGCGGGACTGACATATGATGAAAGAATGGGTCAACTGGGCTTGTACTCACTGGAATTTCGAAGGATGAGAGGGGATCTTATGGAAACATATTAAAATTTTAAGGGATTGGACAGGCTAGATGCAGGAACAATATTCCCGGTGTTGGGAGAGCCCAGAACCAGGGGTCACAGAGAATAAGGGGTAGACCATTTAGGACTGAGACGAGGAAAAACGTTTTTACCCAGAGAGTTGTGAATCTGTGGAATTCTCTGCCACAGAAGGCAGTGAAGGCAATTCACTGGATGTTTTCAAGAGTGAGTTAGATTTAGCTCTTAGGGCTAACAGAATCAAAGCATATGGGGAAAAAGCAGGAACGGGGTACTGATTTTGGATAATCAGCCATGATCATATTGAATGGCGGTGCTGGCTCGAAGGGCTGAATGGCCTACTCCTGCACCTATTTTCTATGTTTCTATGTAAACTAAACTCACCAGATTCAATGAAGGTCTCATGGACTCCCCTGAAAGTATGGGCCACATTTATGTACAACATCATGAGAAGAATAGATCGGGTAAAAGCACTGAGTCTTTTGACCAGAGTAGGGGAATCGAGAACCAAAGGACATAGGTTTAAGGTGAAGTGGAAATATTTAATAGGAAGTTGAGGGGTAACTGTTTTTTTTACACAAATGAGGGCGGGTGTATGGAACGAGCCGCCAGTGGAGATAGTTGAGGCAGGTACTATCGCAACATTTAAGAGACATTATACATGGATAGGACAGATTTCTGACTGCGTTTGTGCCTTCTTGCTAATGAGAACATTAATATCTATTCAGGAGCCGGCCGCACAGATGAGTAAATCTAATGAGCAATCCAGCACAGGAGTCATGATCTTTATCGCAGGTAACCATAGCAACAAGGGAGGTATTTGAAGTTTCGCACTGTGATCGTGTTGGGTCAGTTTGGTTACTACTTTGCCTATTCAGTAAGTTTCAATGAGGTCTACCCTCATCCTTCTAGACTTCGGCAAGTAGAGGCCCAGAGCCGTCAAATGTTCATCAAGCAGAAAGCATACTGTTGGGTTGCATCACAGCTTGGTTTGGGAACAGCTCTGCCCAAGACCGCAAGAAATTGCAGAGTTGTAGATGTAGCCCAGTCCATCACACAGACCCACCATTGACTCCATCTACACCTCACGTTGCTTCGGAAAAGCAGAAACTTGACCCATCCCGGTCATTCCTCCTTCTCTCTGCTCCCATCTGGCAGAAGCTTGAAAGCGCGCACCACCAGACTCAGGAACAGCTTCTTCCCCTCGGTTATCAGGCTTCAGAATGATCCTTCAATTAGTAAGGGTACTGTCCGATTCACCCCTACCCCATTGTGGACATTAGACCTTGTCTATGGAACTGATGCACTACAATGCTGAGAACTGTATCTATCCTGCACTCGCTATCTTTCCCTTTGCTCTACCTTTTGTGATTGAGTTTGAACTAACGGCAGCGGCTCACTAGCAGTCTGTTCGTCTTTTTTCCTTTTTTTTTTTGTTGTGTGTCAGTGTTGGGATGGTTTTTATATATTTTTTTGGTTGTGTATGTGTGGGACGGGGTGGTGGTGTGGGGGGGGGGGGGAAACTTTTCTCTTCCTCACGGCGCGGGGTGCGGCTCGGCTGCGGGGCCTAACATCGCCCGGTGCGGCTTGGCCGCTGGACTTTACATCGCCCGGTGCGGCTTGGCCGCTGGACTTAACAGTGCCCGGTGCAGCTCGGCCGCGGGACTTAACATCGCCCGGTGCGGCTCGGCCGCGGGACTTAACATCGCCCGGTGCGGCTCGGCTGCGGGACTTAACATCGCCCGGTGCGGCTCGGCCACGGGACTTAACATCGCTGGTGCGGCTCGACCACGGGACTTTACATCGCCCGGTGCGGCTCGGCCACTGGACTTAGCTGCGCAAGGCTTGGTCGCGGGCCTTTCATCGCCCGGTTCGGCCGCGGGACGTTTCAGCGCCCGGTGCGGGGACTGTGCGGGTCGGTCGGGGACAAGCTGTCTGTCCGTGGGCGTGGGGAAGAGAGTGGAAGTTTTGTTGCCTCCATCACAGTGAGGGGGTGTTTGGAGTCACTGTGATGGACGTTTGTGTTGGGGTTATGTGTCTTGTGTTCTTTTTTTCTATGACTGCTATGTAGTTTCGTTCGGTACTTCGGTGCCGAACGACAAATAAAGCTCTGTTATACCTGTTATATACCTGTTATATATAGTCTTTCACTTTTGAATAGCATGTAAAACAAAGCTGTGCACTGTACCTCAGTACCCATAACAATAATAATCCTAAAACTAAACCTGGGTACTGCTTTATCAGATTACCCCCCTACCATTGACTCCATTTACATTTCACGCTACCTCAGCAAGCCTACCAGTATAATCAAGGACGTGTCTCACCCCAGACACTCCCTCTTCTCTCCCATCAGGCAGGAGGTACAGAAGTGTAAAAACGCACACCTCCAGATTCAGGGACAGTTTCTTCCCAGCTATCATCATCAAACCAAACCAATCTATCAACTAGAGAGCGGTCCTGAGCTACTATCTACCTCTTTGGAGACCCTCAGACTATTTTTAAATCGGGTTTTCCTGGACTTTATCTTGCACTAAACGTTATTCCCTTTATCATGTATCATGTATCTGTACACTATGGACATCTCGATTGTAATCATCTATAGTCTCACCACTGACTGGATAGCACGCAACAAAAGCTTTTCGCTCTGTACTCTAGTGCACGTGACAATAAACTAAACTAAACTAAATCAAAGGTCCTTTCTGATATCTCGGGTAGTTCGGCCACATTGCACGTTTCTGACATGTTTAAAAGACGGGTCTGGCTGATATTTATCTCTCAGTCCACAGGTTATGTTGTTTTGCAAAGCTTCCTGTGTGCAATTTGGATTTTGATTTTCCTGCATCAACAATAAAGAGCTACACTACATTGCTCCAAATCAATTTACCTAGAACAGTACAGCACAGGAACAAACACTTTGACCCACAATATCTGTGTCAAACGTGATGCTGAGATTAACTAATCGCATCTGTCTGCATGTGATCCAATCCCTCCTTTCTCTGCAGGCCCATATGTCTATTTAAGTCCCTTAAATGCCACTCTGGCCAGTGTGGACAAGATGGGCCGAAGGGACTGATTCCATGCTGTAAAACTCTAGAGTCGGGGGGTATGGGGAGAAGGCAGGAACAGGGTACTGATTGAGAATGATCAGCCATGATCACATTGAATGGTGGTGCTGGCTCGACGGGCCGAATGGCCTACTCCTGCACCTATTGTCTATAACTCTCTATGATTCTATGGTGCCCAAAACTGAACACAACAGTCTAAATTCCTCAAAGGAGTGCAATGGTGGTGGTGGTTGCTAATCCTTAGTAGCTTTGTAGTAATCCTTAGTAAATGTCATCCTTACCAATAACAGATACACATCCCAATGGGGCCACCAACGTCGCTGGGGCAAAGCCGTAAGCAGCAAAGTTCCCCAGCTCACCCAATCCCATCAAAAATATTCCACACCACCACAGCTTGCTCTTGTAGTAAGGCTTTAGGCTCTTTTGACATAATAACCGGACGTGTGTGTATTTCTGCAACAGAGGAAACAAAACGTGGGATTACTAGCAAGAAAACATATCGACACCCACTACAAACAAGACTGTCGGCAATTTTTTTCTTCTTTAGTTTAGTTTCGACTTCCCACCATCTAGTCCATCTACTCTTCACACTGCCTCGGGAAAGCAGCCAACATAATCAAGGACTACTCACACCCTCATTGCCTCTTCTCCTATTTCCCATTGGGCAGAGGTTACAAAAACTGGCACTAGATTCAGGAACAGTTTCTTCCCCACAGTTACCAGACTTTTGACTCATATGCTAAGAATGAACTTCCCACTCTTCCAATCAACCTTACAGTGGCCCTCGCACTTTTTTATCTGCACTATCTCTGGTAACTGTATAACTATATTCTGTACTCTCATGACTTTCTTTTTAGCACTACCTGTTGTACTCATGCATGGTATGTTTTGCCTGGGCAGCACACAAACAAAGATCTTCACTGTATCTTGGTAAACAATAAATCAAAACAATAAATCAACCAATCTATTCACCCACCAAGCACGATGGCGCAGCGGTAAAATTTATACTTCACAGCGCCAGGGACCCGTGTTGCTCTCTCTGTGACAGCGTGGGTTTTCTCCGGGTGCTCCGGCTTCCTCCCACATTCCAAAGACGTGCAGGTTTGTAGGTTAATTGGTCTCTGTAAATTGTCCCTGGTGTGTGGAATAGTGCTAGTGTTTGAGTCGACATGAACTTGGTGGGCTGTTTCCATGTCGTATTTCCAAACTATATAAATATATCTTTGTGTGTCTGTGTGTGTGCATGCGTGTGCCTGTGTGCATGTCCACGTGCTTGTGTAGGTATGTATTTGCATAAATATGTATATATCGGTGTGTGTGTGTGTGTGTGTGTGTGTATGTATGTGTGTATATATATATATATTTTTTTAAATTATCGTTTATTATATTGTTTACAGAGTACAATGCTTACATATTCTGTTGTGCTGCCTCAAGTAAGTATTTCATGGTTCTGTTTAGGACATATGACAATAAAACACTCGTGACAGGGTTCTATGTAATTGGAGCCAGGCATAGCGCCACATATTCAACCCTCTCGCAATAAAGACCTGCTTGTTGAACCTGCCCGCAAGGAGGAGGTATCCCATAGCAACGCACTCATGATTCATAGGCACCATCAAGCCTGCTGGGTGCACATTTAAATATGTGATCAAGGGAGGTGAATCTCTGATTAGCTCATGCTGGAGAGAAGGGATTTGGTAATGTTAGGAGAGTACAGGTAAACAGGTGGAGACAGAGGAATATTATTCTGCCCTGTTTACTCACATCAACAAAGGGAATGGTGGCCACACCTATACAGGAGAACAAAGACCCATAGGTCACGGTGCCTACTGATCCCTCTGTCGATCACTGTGGGTGACATAGACTATGTGGTCTTTTGTTCAAGTATTTTCACTATTATTTACCATCTACCTCATTGGAGACCCTCGGACTATCTTTAATCGGACTTTATCAGGCAACTGGACATCACCTTGCACTAAGCATTATTCCCATTATCCTGTGTCTGGATACGGGTGCACTGGGGACAGCTCGATTATAATCGTGTATAGTCCTCGCTGACTGCATAGCATACAACAAAAAGCTTTTCACTGTACCTCGGTACGCCTGATAAAAAACGAAACAAAGCACATCTCTTGTCTTGATGATAGACATAAAATGCTGGAGTAACTCAGCGGGACAGGCAGCGTCTCTGGAGAGGAGGAATGGGTGACGATTTGGATCGAGACCCTGCTTTAGAGTGAGAGTCAGGAGAAAGGGAGACTGGAGCTATGGAAGGGGACAAAGAGAATGTAAGGTGTGAAAACGACAGATCAAAGCAGACGATGATCAAGGAAATGTAGAATGGTTCATTGTAGACAGTGTACAGATATACGATAAAGGGAATAACGTTTAGTGTGAACGAGTGATCGGCAGATGACATGGACTCGGTGGGCCGAAGGGCCTGTTTCCATGCTGTGCCTCTAAAACTAAAACTATGCATAAATTATTCAACAAGGCACAAAGTGCTGGAGTAATTCAGCGGGTCAGGCAACATCTCTGCGCCGGCTGAGTTACTCCAGCAATTTGAGTCTTATTATGTAAACCAGCATTTGCAGTTCCTTGTTTCTACATAAACAATCCAAGACTGCGTAAAGAAAAAGATTGTTCAAAAAAACGAATCATGAATGCTACATTCCTCTCTGCATCCCCCATGATTTGTGTAATACTGCTGACGTTAGAACCGTTTAGTTAATATTGTTTAGTGCAGGATAAAATCTAGCAAAGTCCAATGAAAGATCGCCCGAGGGTCTCCAATGAGGTAGATAGTAGCTCAGGACTGCTCTCTAGTTGTTGATAGGATGGTTCAGTTGCCTCATAACAGCTTGGAAGTATTTGCCTTGTTAATTCTCTATGCCTGATTCCTGAAACCTGTTGGACTGGGCAGTGCAGAGTTGTGGCAAGTGAAGCCTCCGCTAGGACAATAAAGAAGAAAGGACGTTCCAGTATTTTACAGCCTTGTCTCCACTTCATCTGCGAGTCAGTAAGTTAACAGTCCAAATCACACCCCAGACCATGAATCCCAAACACACTGCAGTCGAGGGAGGAGTGTGGTGTTCGTAAGTTCACAGGTTCATAAGTTATAGGAGCAGAATGAGGCCATTCAGCTCATCAAGTCTACTCAGCCATTCAATCATGGCTGATCTATCTTCCCCTCTAAACCCCATTCTCCTGCCTTCTCCCCATAACCCCTGACACCCGTACTAACCAAGAATCTGTTAATCGCCATCTTAAAAATATCCAATGACTTGGCCTCCACAGCCGTCTGTGTCAATGTATTCCCTTTGACTAAAGAAATTCCTCCTCATCTCCTTTCTAAAGATATGTCCTTTTATTCTGAGGCTATGGTCTCTCATCAAAGACTATTCCACTAGTGGAAACATCCTCTCCACATCCATTTTATTCAGGCATTGAATGCGATGTTAAAATTAGGGATTTGTCTGACCAGTCAGACGAACATGACAAGCGGCCTGTTGTGGGAGGTTGCTACATTACAATTGTGCCAAATGGCTTAAATAGTCGTAAAGTGCCCTGCAATGTCATATAAAGCTATTGCTCAAGAGTAACATTCATGGCAAGCCTGGTTGGAACAAGAAGGGGATGCTGGAGTAAGTCAGCAGGTCAGGCAGCATCTCTGGAGAAAAGGAATAGGTGACATTTTGGGCCGAGGCCCTTCTTCAGACTGAGTCTGGGAAAAGGGGAACGAGAGATATGGACAGCATTTAAGACAAATGAATGGAAGATGTGTAGAAAGCAACGATAATCATGGAAATGTGGAGCCCACAATGGTCCATTGTTGGCTGTGGGATAGGTGATAAGACGTTATAAAGACAGTGGAACTCAACAGGACGACAGTAAAACTAGCACGACAACTAGGGTGGGGGAGGGACAGAGAGAGAGAGAGAGAGAGAATGCAAGGGTTACTAGAAGGGTTTCCAGCTTTTTGCATCTGTCTTTGGTTTAAACCAGGACCTGCAGGTCCTCCCTACACAAGAGGTGGAGGGGATTCAATGGTTCTTTATTGTCACGTAAGCACAGCACGGTGAAATTCTTTTGCACAACCCACAAATACACAGTCGTCATGCTATAGCGCCATTTTCAAAGAGTTTGGGCGACATGTGTCAGATGAGGGCACATTAGGATTTGTAAATGCGATTGAGAATTCTAAAAGTCCGTTCCCTGGGGGCGTCAGCTTGCTGTGGGCGATCAATAGAAGGCAGTGTGAATGCAGAGCTTGGCTGGTTATGTAGGATGGGGAATGTTTCAAAGGTTACAATCCAATTTGCTCTCCAAGTCAAGGACTAGTTAGTCAGGACTCAATCATTCAGTTGATTGAGCATGGGGAAACAGCCCTTCGACCCACCAAATCCACATTGACCATCGATCACCCTGTTCACACGAGTTCTATATTATCCCACTTTCCCACTCCATACACAGAAACCCGCACATCTCTGGGATGTGGGAGGAAACAGGAGCATAAGATCGTACGGAGAACGTGCAAACTCCACACAGACAGCACCCGAGGTTAGGATCGAACTCAGGTCTCTGATGCTGTGAGGCAGCAGATCTACCAGCTACGCTACTGTGCTGCCCTAATTTCAGTACACATGACTCTAACAAACCTGAATCTACACCTATTATTGATTATTGTACAGTTTAGACTTTAGACTTTTTAGAGTTTTAGACTTGAGATATAGCGCGGAAACTGGTCCCTCATTCTGCCAAGTCTGCGTCGACCAGTGATCACCCCATATACTAGCACTCTCTTACACACAATGGACAATTTACAATCCTTTTACCAAAGCCAATTAACCTACAAGCCTGTACATCTTGTGAGAGGAAACTGAAGCACCCGGAGAAAACACACACGGTCACAGGGAGAACGTACAAACTCCGTACAGACAGCACCCGTAGTCAGGATCACACCCGGCTCACTGGCACTGTAGAGCAGCAACCATACCGCTGCACCACTGTGCTACTCCTGCTAGTTATTTGTGGTGTTGTTGTGTTACTGGGTCCGTAAATCTACAGCAGGCAAGAATTTCATTATACGACACCAAATGCTGGAGTAACTCAGCAGGACAGTCAGCACTTATGGAGAGCATGAATAGGTGATGTTTCAGATTGAGACCAGTCTGAAGAAAATTCAGATAAATAAAACAAAAACACTTCCAAGATACAGAATGTTACAATACCTGAATATTTAGAGATATACTGATAAGGATATTTCCAGTTATCGCTAAGATTGTTCCCAGGAGGTTTGTCTAGAGAAAAGAAAACGAGACATTGGTAAGAACAAGTGGGTAATCACGTAAACCAAACCTACATTAGTTCATATGTTATAGGAACAGAATTAGGCCATTCAGCCCATCGAGCCTACTCTGCCATTCAATCATGGCTGATCCACTTTTCCTTCTCAAACCCATTCTCCTGCCTTTTTCCCCATAACGTTTGATGCCCTTCCTAGTCAGAAACCTGTCAATCTCCGCTTTAAAAATACCCATTGATGGTCTCCACAGCCATCTGCAACAATGATTTCCACATGTTCACCACCCTCTGGCTAAAGAAATCCCTCCTCATTTCCTTTCTAAAGGTATGTCCCTTCTACAAACAGTAGAAACAGAGAAGTGTAGATGCTGGTTAATACATAAATGCAAAGTGCTGGAGTAACTCAGTGGGTCAGGCAGCATCTCTGGAGAACACAGAGAGGAGGAAGGCATGGATCCAACAGGCAATGAAGTAATGTTGAGGTCCTTTGCAGGTCTGGGCGATCGAGGCCTGCAACAGCGGGAGAAGAATATCTGTAGAAGGGTCACGACCCGAAACATCACCTGTGCATGTTCTCCCTCAAAGCTTAACCCGCTGAGTTACTCCTGCATTTTATGTTCTTTTGTAAACTAAATGTATGATAGGTGTCAACCTCAGACAATCTGGTTCTTTAGACTTTAGACATACAGCGTGGAAACAGGTTGCGGCCCACCGTATCCGTGCCATCCAGCAATCACCCCGTACACAAACGCTATCCTACACACGAGGGACAATTTACAATTTGCAGAAGCCAATTAACCTACAAACCCGCACGTCTTCGGAATGTGGGAGGAAACCGGAGCACCTGGAGAAAACCAACACAGGTCACGGGGAGAACGTACAAACTCCGTACAGACAGCACCCATAGTCAGGATCGAACCCAGGTCTCTGGTGCTGTCAGGCACTAGCTCTACCTCTACCACTGCGCCACTTTTCTCATTGAGGAAGTACTTATATAAACATTAAATTGCATGAACAGCATTAGTGCTGCCACCTCACAGCTCCAGGGACCCAAAATCTCTATGACTCTCCATAGGAGTTTGTGGGCATGTTAGAGGGATATTCCAGGATGAAACAGGCACTTCGGCCCACCTCTTGCACTACCATGGGCAGCACAGTGGCCCAGCTGATAGACCGCCAGAGACCAGGGTTCGATCCTGACCTTGGGTTCTGCCTGTGTAGAGTTTGCACATTCTCCCTGTGACCTCGTGGGTTTCTGCCATGTGCTTTGGTTTCCTCCC
Organism: Rhinoraja longicauda; assembly: GCF_053455715.1. Taxonomy (NCBI): domain Eukaryota; kingdom Metazoa; phylum Chordata; class Chondrichthyes; order Rajiformes; family Arhynchobatidae; genus Rhinoraja; species Rhinoraja longicauda. The sequence goes on from NC_135956.1 coordinate 70,920,948, forward strand.
ACATCCCAAAGATGGGCGGGTTCGTAGATTAATTGGCCCTCTCTAAAATTACCCCTAGTGTGTAGGAAGTTATACGTATGTGAAAGTGGGATAACATAGAACTAGTGTGAACGGGTGACCGATGGTCGGCGTGGACGGGCCGAAGGGCCTGCTTCTGCGCTAAACTAAACTAAAACTAAACCATGGACTGGTTTTCTACTTGTTTGTTTTTGCACTAACGTCTTGTATTTTTGCATGGCATTTTTCATTTCACTGTAAAATTTAGGTAAAATTTGTGTTTCTGTGTGTTGTCTGAGTTTATTTGCCTGTGATGCTACTGCAGGCAAGATTTTCATTGCAGAGGGAAGGAACAAAGGAGGACCCGGCGTGGGAGGACCGCCGTGAAGGTGGGGGGGGGGGGGGAACACAGGGGGAACTGACGCGGGAGGAGGACGAGGAATTTGTAACTTTGTAAGCGCCCTTTATGGTCGACCATTGGCATACCATGGGAAAGTATGCAAGCAAAGAATTTCACTGTGGCTTGTCACATGTGACAATAAAGTATTTAATTCAATTCAATCTGCACCTCACCGTACTTGTGTACATGTCAATGGACGTGATCTAACTCGTGTCCACTCCAACTCATTTAAACTAATCCCACTCTCTCCCTACATTCACATCAACGGCACAGTGACACATCGTTAGAGTTGCTCCTTCACTCTGACAGTGGAGTTAGGCATAGGATAGAAAGGTCAGAATGAGAATGAGAATGGGAATGGGAGTTAAAGTGTTTGGCAACCGGGAGATCGCGTAGGCCAAGGCAGACTGAGCGCAAGTGTTCAGCCAAACACCTCAGGATAGACACAAAATGCTGGAGTAACTCAGCGGGACAGGCAGCAACCCTGGATAGAAGGAATGGGTGAGAGTTTGGGTTGAGACTCTTCCTCAGATTGAGAGTCAGGGGGAGAGGGAGACACAGAGATAAGGAAAGGTAAGGTGTGAAAACGAAACATCAAAGAAGATGCAGTTCAAGGAAAATGTAGAATAGATCATCGTTAGCTAGTAGAAGGTGACAATGAAGCAAGCAGAGATAGATTTTAATCAGGGGACAGTCAGATTGGTTGGAGGACTAGGAAAGGGAGGGATGGAGAGAGAAGGAAAGCAAGGGTCATTTGAATTTAGAGAAGTCAATAGAAGCACCTTAGGAACTTAGGAGGGTTGCTTCTCACTGTTGTGTTAGGTCTCCCGAGCTCCACTGTGTCTCCACTGCCTGCAGGGACCCTTGCCTCAGCAAAGTACAACACTATTCAGGTGCACAAATGACTTGTAGAAGAGCCACTCGCAGCCAGTTCCAACCCATCCCATGCTTTAGGGCATACATTTATTTTCCCTACACCACCCATGCAGAAGTATTTGCATAAGAGCTTATAGAGGTGTCCCACTTTTTAAGAAAGGAGGGAGAGAGAAAACGGGAAATTATAGACCAGTTAGTCTGACATCAGTGGTGGGGAAGATGCTGGAATCAATGAAAAAAGACGAAATTGCGGAGCATTTGGATAGCAGTAACAGGATCGTTCCGAGTCAGCATGGATTTACGAAGGGGAAATCATGCTTGACTAATCTTCTGGAATTTTTTGAGGATGTAACTAGGAAAATTGACAGCGGAGAGCTGGTGGATGTGGTGTACCTCGACTTTCAGAAACCCTTCGACAAGGTCCCACATAGGAGATTAGTGGGCAAAATTAGAGCACATGGTATTGGGGGTAGGGTACTGACATGGATAAAAAATTGGTTGACAGACAGAAAGCAAAGATAAATGGGTCCCTTTCAGAATGGAAGGCAGTGACTAGTGGGGTACCGCAAGGCTCGGTGCTGGGACCGCAGCTATTTACAATATACATTAATGACTTGGATGAAGGGATTAAAAGTACCATTAGCAAATTTGCAGATGATACAAAGCTGGGTGATAGTGTGAACTTTGAGGAAGATGCTATGAGGTTGCTGGGTGACTTGGACAGGTTGTGTGAGAGGGCGGATGCATGGCAGATGCAGTTTAATGTGGATAAGTGTGAGGTTATCCACATTGGTGGTAAGAATAAGAAGGCAGATTATTATCTGAATGGTGTTAAGTTAGGAAAATGGGACATACAACGAGATCTGGGTGTCCTAGTGCATCAGTCACTGAAAGAAAGCATGCAGGTACAGCAGGCAGTGAAGAAAGCCAATGGAATGTTGGCCTTCATAACAAGAGGAGTTGAGTATTGGAGCAAATAGGTCCTTCTACAGTTGTATAGGGCCCTAGTGAGACCGCACCTGGAGTACTCTGTGCAGTTTTGGTCTCCAAATATGAGGAAAGATATTCTTGCTATTGAGGGCGTGCAGCGTAGGTTTACTAAGTTAATTCCCGGAATGGCGGGACTGTCATATGTTGAAAGACTGGAGTGGCTAGGCTTGTATACACTGGAATTTAGAAGGATGAGAGGGGTACTTATCGAAACATATAAGATTATTAAGGGTTGGACATGTTAGAGGCAGGAAACATGTTACCAATGTTGGGGGAGTCCAGAACCAGGGGCCACAGTTTAAGAATAAGGGGTAGGCCATTTAGAACTGAGATGAGGAAAAACTTTTTCAGTCAGAGAGTTGTAAATCTGTGGAATTCATTGCCTCAGAAGGCAGTGGAGGCCAGTTCTCAGGATGCTTTCAAGAGAGAGCTAGATAGAGCTCTTAAGGATAGCGGCGTCAGGGGGTATGGGGAGAAGGCAGGAACGGGGTACTGATTGAGAATGATCAGCCATGATCACATTGAATGGCAGTGCTGGTTCGAAGGGCCGAATATCCTACTCCTGCACCTATTGTCTATTGTCTATAAAATCATGAGAGGAATAGGTCATGTTGATGCACAGAGTCTCTTGCCCAGGGAAATCAATATCCAGAGGACATAGGTTTAAGGTGCGATGTTGTATTTTGGGAAGTAAAAATGGGCAGCACCTAAATAGTGAATGGTACAACTCTGTGGAGTGTTGTAAAGCAGAAGGATCTAGGAGTGTAGGTACATAGTTCCTTGAAAGTGGCGTCACAGGTAGATATGGTGGTCAATAAGGCTTTTGGCACATTGGCCTTCATCAAAGTACTGAGTATCGAAGTTGGGAGGTCATGTTGCAGTTATATAAGGCATATGTGTGATGCATTTAGAGTATTGTGATCAGTTCTGAGCACAAACTTTCTCTGCACCACGTTACCGTAAAGATGTTGTCAAGTTGTAACGGGTGCAGAGAAGATTTACGAGGATGTTGCCAGGACTCGAGATTCCGAGCTATCGGGAGAGGTTGAGCAGGCCAGGACTCTTCCTTGGAGCGCAGGAGCATGAGAGGTGATCTTATAGGGTGATCGGGTAAAAGCACACAGTCTCTTGTCTTGCGTAGGGAATTGAGAACAAGAGACATAGGTTTAAAATGAGGGGAGAAAGATTTAATAGGAACCCGAGGGGTAACTTTTTTCCACAAAGGGGAGTGGGTGTATGGGACGAGCTGCCGGAGGAGGTAGTTGAGGCAGGGACTATCGCGACATTTAAGAAACAAGAAACAGGTACATCGATAGGACAGGTTTAGAGGGATATGTGCCAAAAGCAGATTAGTGGGACTAGTGTAGATGCGGCATGTTGGTCGGTGTGGGCAAGTTGGGCCGAAGGGCCTGTTTCCACACTGTATGACTCTATGGCTGAATGCAGTGGTATTTTGAGTTTTGCACCACCTGTTACCCTTGTGTACGGTTTGATTGCGCTCATGTATAGAATGATTTGACTGGATAGCACACAAGCAAATGCTTTTCCCTGTATCTCGGCACAAGTGAGAATAATAAACTAATACCGATATGCGTTGGAGGTCCCACAGAACCTGCCTCTGTCCACAAACTGGTGATGGTCCACGCCAGTAACACAAGGAATGAACTGCTCTCCGCACTGATGCTCATTGTTCATCAGACCACAACAGGTCCATTGTACAGGCTCTAACAACACACTGGAGGCTGGGGGGAGGGGGGGGGGGGAGTGAAAGATTGGCTGTCCCAAACTGGCACGGGCCCTAGTCCCTCCCACTAAACTCCTCATCATCACTGTCCTTCCAATCATTCTATCATCTCAGGCAGAGTTACATCATTTGCTTCTCAGACTGCTGCCCCTAGTTCAACTATGCCCTCACCAACTAGTGAGCGCTCCTGATCATTGTTACTTTTTTTGCATATCTTTCATTCATTTGCTCTATATCCCTTCACATCACTGTCTATATCTCTCATTTCCCTTGCTCCTGACTCTCAGTCTGCAGAAGGATCTCGACCCGAAATGTTGCCTTTTTCTTTTCTCCAGAGATACTGCCTGACCCACTGAGTTACTCCAATTTTTTGTGTCTACCATCTACCTCATTGGAGACCCTCAGACTATCTTTAATCGGACATTACTGGAGTTTATTTTGCACTGATCATTATTCCCTTTACCCTGTATCTATACACAATGGGCGGCTCGATTGCAATCATGCACAATCTTTCTGCTAATAGGCACAAAGTGCTGGATCAACTCAGCGGGTCAGGTGGCATCTGTGAAGAGAAAGGATGGGTAATGTTTCGAGTTGGAACCCTTCTTCAGACTGAAAGTAGGGAGGGGGGGGGGGGGGGGGGGGGGGGAACTGGAGGTAAGAAAAGGCCAGAACAAATAGTTTTTCCGCTGACTGGATAACACGCAACCTGACAATAGACTAAAAGGGGAAAAACCCAAGACAGACACAAAATGCTGCAGTAACTGCAGGCCAGGCAGCATCTCTGGAAAAAAGGAATAGGTGACGTTTTGGGTCGGAAACCTTCTTCAAACTGAAAGATATAGGGGGTGGGGAGACTGGAAACAAGAAAAGGCCAGAACAAAGCAGGGCCGGCAAAATATAACCACAGGAAGGGAAGAGTGCAATGTCTACAGAAGGGAAGTGACACAGCTGGCGTCCTGGTGCCATCGCAACAACCTGGAGCTCAATGCTCTCAAGGCAGTGGAACTAATTGTACACTTTCGAAGGGATCCCCTTCCCCTCCCCCCACTCACCATCAACAACACCATAGTCACATCTGTGGAGTCATTTAAGTTCCTTGGAACCATCATCTCCAGGGACCTTAAATGGGAGGCCACCATCGACTCCACAGTCAAAAAGGCCCAACAGAGGATGTACTTCCTGCGGCAACTGAAGAAACACAATCTGCCACAGGCAATGATGAACCAATTCTATACTGCCATCATTGAGTCCGTCCTCACCTTCTCCATCATGGTCTGGTTTGGCTCAGCCACCAAGCACGACATCCGGAGGCTGCAACGGATCGTTCGCACAGCTGAGAAGGTTGTTGGCTGCAACCTTCCCCCCATTGATGAACTGTACACTGCAAGGGCCAGGAAGCTAGCGGGCAAGATCATCTCTGACCCCTCTCACCCTGCCCACTAACTCTTCGAAGCACTTCCTTCTGGAAGGGGACTCTGGACTGTCAAAGCAGCCACAGCCAGACATAAAAACAGCTTTTTTCCACGAGTGATAGTTCTACTCAATAACCAAAGTCTGTAGTCACTTTTTTGCTCTGGTTTATTTTCACCCACATGTTTAGACTGTAATGGTGTATCCTTATTGTTTTGATGTGGTTCTGCTTTATTCTTAATTATTAACTGTATGTTTTGTGTTGTCATTTGTGAGCGGAGCACCAAGGCACATTCCTTGTATATGCATACTTGGCCAATAAACTTATTCATTCATTCATTCATTCATTCATTCATTCATTCATTCATTCATTCATGTTGTCTGGGGAAGATGTGCTAACGAGAGGAATACAAGGATGCTAACAGTGGAGCTGGTAGGTTGATTAAGTTGGGGGAGGGGGGAGAGAGTGGGGAGGGGAGGGATGTAGGAACACAAAAAATCCTAGGATGGCACGTCAGTGTCGTACTGAGGGAAGCCAGCGCTGGCAATGGTGCCACCTTACACTGTTAAGTTAAGGCCTTTTCTCCCTCTGTCTCTCTATCCCTCCCTCTCTCCCTATCCTCACCCTCTCATCTCATCTCATCTCATCTTTCTCTCCTCCAATTTCTCCTCTTTCCACTCTCTCCGCTGCTTTCCCTCCCTCCCTCCTACCTCTATATCCTCTCTTTCCCTCTCCCTACACTTCTCTCTCCTTATCTTGCCTTCTCTCTCTCTCCTCAGTCTCTCCACTCTCTTTCCTCTATCCCCCCTCCTCACCCTCTCTATTCTCCCCCCCCCCCCCCTCCCCCTCACTCTCTCTCACTCTCTCTCTACTCGTTGTCTTTTGGAGTATTTGGAATATTGTGTGCAATTCTAGTCCCCCCCATGGGAGGTTTTGGGAAGGGTGCGGTGGTGGTCTGCAAGGCTGAGATGTGCTCTGCATGTGGGGTGGAAGCAGGTTTAGCTGGGACGGAATACACAGAGCCGCTGCTGCATGGTTGTGCAAAGCCCAATACTGAAACATGAGCTGGAAGGACAGGACCACCTTGCTAACCTGCTGCTGCTCAGCCACATCAGCGGTGCTGACTTTTCGAGGTTTACTTTAGGTTTACGAGAATGATCCCAGGGATGGTGGGGTTAACGTACGGCGAACCTTTGGTGGCGCTGGGGCCTCCACTCGCTGGAGTTGAGAAGGATGAGTTCTTATAGACAATAGACAATAGGTGCAGGAGTAGGCCATTCGGCCCTTCGAGCCAGCACCGCCATTCAATGTGATCATGGCTGATCATTCTCAATCAGTACCCCGTTCCTGCCTTCTCCCCATACCCCCTGACTCCGCTATCCTTAAGAGCTCTATCTAGCTCTCTCTTGAATGTATTCAGAGAATTGGCCTCCACTGCCCTCTGGGGCAGAGAATTCCACAGATTCACAACTCCCTGACTAAAAAAGTTTTTCCTCATCTCTGTTCTAAATGGCCTACCCCTTATTCTTAAACTGTGGCCCCTGGTTCTGGACTCCCCCAACATTGGGAACATGTTTCCTGCCTCTAACATGTCTAACTACTTAATAATCTTATACGTTTCGATAAGATCCCCTCTCATCCTTCTAAACTCCAGTGTATACAAACCTAGTCGCTCCAGTCTTTCAACATAGGACAGTCCCGCCATTCCGGGAATTAACCTAGTAAACCTACGCTGCACGCCCTCAATAGCAAGAATATCCTTCCTCAAATTTGGAGACCAAAACTGCACACAGTACTCCAGGTGCGGTCTCACTAGGGCCCTGTACAACTGCAGAAGGACCTCTTTGCTCCTATACTCAACTCCTCCTGTTATGAATGCCAACATTCCATTGGCTTTCTTCACTGCCTGCTGCACCTGCATGCTTCCTCTCAGTGACTGATGCACTAAGACACCCAGATCACGCTGTACGTCCCCTTTTCCTAACTTGACACCATTCAAATAATAATCTGCCTTCCGATTCTTACCACCAAAGTGGATAACCTCACACTTATCCACATTAAACTGCATCTGCCATGCATCCGCCCACTCACACAACCTGTCCAAGTCACCCTGCAGCCTCATAGCATCTTCCTCACAGTTCACACTGCCACCTAGCTTTGTATCATCGGCAAATTTTCTAATGGTACTTTTAATCCCTTCATCCAAGTCATTGATGTATATTGTAAATAGTTGCGGTCCCAACACCGAGCCTTGCGGTACCCCACTAGTCACTACCCACTAGCCTGCCATTCTGAAAGGGACCCATTTATCCCCACTCTTTGCTTTCTGTCTGTCAACCAACTTTCTATCCATGTCAGTACCCTACCTCCAATACCATGTGCTCTAATTTTGCCCACCAATCTCCTATGTGGGACCTTGTCGAAGGCTTTCTGAAAGTCGAGGTCCACCACATCCACCGGCTCTCCCCTGTCAATTTTCCTAGTTACATCCTCAAAAAATTCCAGTAGATTTGTCAAGCTTGATTTTCCCTTCGTAAATCCATGCTGACTCGGAACGATCCTGTTACTGCGATCCAAATGCTCCGCAATTTCGTCTTTTATAATTGACTCCAGCATCTTCCCCACCACTGATGTCAGACTAACTGGTCTATAATTTCCCGTTTTCTCTCTCCCTCCTTTCTTGAAAAGTGGGATAACATTAGCTACCCTCCAATCCACAGGAACTGACCCGGAATCTATAGAACATTGGAAAATTATTACGAATGCGTCCACAATTTCTAGAGCCACCTCCTTAAGCACCCTGGGATGCAGACCATCAGGCCCTGGGGATTTATCAGCCTCGAGTCCCATCAGTCTACCCAAAACTTTTTCCTGCCTAATGTGGATTTCCTCCAGTTCCTCTGTCACCCTAGGATCTCTGGCCACTAGCACATCTGGGAGATTGTTTGTATCCTCCTCAGTGAAGACAGATCCAAAGTACCGGTTCAACTCTTCTGCCATTTCCTTGTTCCCCATAATAAATTCCCCTGCTTCTGTCTTCAAGGGACCCACATTTGCCTTGACTATTTTTTTCCTCTTCACATACCTAAAAAAGCTTTTACTATCCTCCTTTATATTATTGGCTAGTTTACCCTCGTACCTCATCTTTTCTCCCCGTATTGCCTTTTTAGTTATCTTCTGTTGCTCTTTAAAAGAGTCCCAATCCTCTGGCTTCCCACTCTTCTTTGCTATGTTATACTTCTTCCCTTTTATTTTTATGCTGTCCTTGACTTCCCTTGTCAGCCACGGGTGCCTCTTACTCCCCTTAGAATCTTTCCTCCTCTTTGGGATAAATTGATCCTGCAACTTCTGCATTATTCCCAGGAATACCTGCCATTGCTGTTCCACAGTCTTCCCTGCTAGGGCCTCCTTCCAGTCAATTTTGGCCAACTCCTGCCTCATGCCTCTGTAATCCCCTTTGCTATACTGTAATACTGACACCTCCGATTTTCCCTTCTCCCTCTCCATTTGTAGAGTAAAACTTATCATACTCTGACGTTTCATTAAAATTTTCCAAATAGAAAAGTTGATGCGGAGAGGATGTTTCCACTAGTGGGAGAGTCTAGGACCAGAGGGCGGAGCGTCAGAATAACAGGACGTATCTTTAGGAAGGAGATTAAGAGGAATTTCTTTAGTCAAAGGGTGGTAAATCTGTGGAATTGATTGCCACAGACGGCTGTGGAGGCCAAGTCAATGGGTATTTTTAAGGCGTAGATTGACAGATACTTAGGGGAAAAAACTGCTGGTTTAAATCAAAGGTAGACACAAAATGCTGGAGTAACTCAGCGGGTCAGGCAGCATCTCAGGAGAGAAGGAATGGGTGACATTTCGGATCGAGACCCTTCTTCAGACAGATACTTGATTGGTACGGGTGTGGGGGGTTATGGGGAGAAGGCAGGAGAATGGGGTTGAGCGGGAAAGATAGATCAGCCATGATTGAATGGCGGAGTAGACATACGAGTTTGTAGGTTAATTGGCCTCTGCAAATTGTCCCTAGTGTGTAGGATTTTGTTAGTGTACGGGGTGATCACTGGTCAGCACGGACCAGCTGGGCCAAAGGGCCTGTTTCCATGCTATATTGCTAATCTCTGGTCTAAAGCACCCAAGTTAGGGATTGAACGCGGGATCTGGCGCTGTGAGGCAGCAGCTCTACCCACCGTGCCGCTGTAGATGATGAGCAGATGGAGACAGATAGGGAGATGGTCGACCAACTTGCGATCTCTGTGAGAGAGTAGGCACTCAGTGGACTGAATGGCCACATCTCTTTCTGATTCTATATATTCTGGATCAATGCCAGACAGAGGGGTGTAGAATGTGCAAGTAGGAATCAGATTGAACTTTTGTTTTTAGTAGAGCTTTCTACAGGTACACCTCTCTCCACACTACACCAGGTTATGCACCTCCCTGCCACAGTCTAGTTTAGTTTAGTTTAGAGATACCGTGTGAAAATAGGCCCTTTGGGCCAATAGATTCCAGGCCGACCTGCGATCCCTTTGCACTAGCACTATCCTACACACACTAGGGACAATTTACAATTCTTACCGAAGCCAATTAACCTGCAAACCGGTATGACTTTGGATTGTGGGATGAAACCGGAGCACCCGAAGACAACCCATGCGGTCACAGGGAGAACGTACAAACTCTGTACAGACAGCACCCCGTAGTCACAATGGTGCAGTGGTAGAGTTGTTGCCTCACAGTGCCAGAGACATGGGTTCAATCTTGAACTTGGGTGCAGTCTGCGTGGAGTTTGTACATTCTGCCTGTGACCATTAATTTGCAAGTCGAGTCAGTAGTAAGGAAGGAAAATGCAATGCTGACATTTATTTTGAGAGGACTAGAATATAAAACAGGCTTGTAATGCTGAGACTGCATTTGGACTATTGTGAACAGTTTTGACCCCCCGTATCTGAGGAAGGATGTGCTGGTGTTGGAGAGAGTCCAGAGGTTTACAAGAATAATCCCAGGAATGATTGAGTTAACATATGATGAGCGTTTGAAGGCACTGGGCCTGTACTCGCTGGTGTTTAGAAGGGTCATAGAGTCTTAGAGTGATACAGTGTGGAAACAAGATATTCGGCCCAACATGCCCCAGCTACACTAGTCCCATCTGCCCGCTTTCGGTCAATATCCCTCCAAACCGGTCTATCCATGTACCTGTCTAACTGTTTCTTAAATGTTGGGATAGTCCCTGCCTCAATTACCTCCTTTAGCAGCTTATTCCATACACCCACCACCCTTTGCGTGAAAAGGTTACCCCTCAGATTCCGATTAAATCTTTTCCCCTTCACCTTAAGCCTATGTCCTCTGGTCCTCGATTCACCTTCTCGGGATGATTGGGTTGATGTATGAGGAGGGTTTGGTGGCTCTGGGCCTGTGCTTGCTGGAGTTTAGAAGGATGAGGGAGGGAATCTCATTGAATCCTACCAAATAATGAAATACCAAATAGAGTAGATGTGGAAAGGATCTTTCCAGTAATAGGAGAGTCTAGGACCAGAGGGTGCAGCCTCAGAATAAAAGGACGTACCTTCAGGATGGAGATGAGGAGGAATTTCTTTAGCCAGAGGGTGGTGAATATGTGAAATTCATTGCCACAGACTGCTGTGGAGGCCGGATCATTGGGTATTTTTAAAGCGGAGATTGATTAATAAGGTTGTTTAAGGTTATGGGGAGACGACAGGACAATGGGGTTGAGAGAGAAAAATAGATCAGCCATGATTGAGTGGCAGAGTCGACTCAATGAGCCAAATGGCCTAATTCTGCTCCTATGGCTTCTGGTCTTATTCTGAGGGAGTAGTATCTCCCAGGATGCTTGCCCTCTCCCAAAGACTGACATTAGTTTATTTTAGAGATATAGCAGGTAAACAAGGCCTTCGGCCCAAAGAGTCCATCGAGACCAGTGATCCCTGTACACTAGCCCTATCCTACACACAATTTAGATTTTTTTCTGAACCTACAAACCTGTACATCATTGGAGTGTCAGAGGAATCCCACGCGATCCGGGGAGAAGGTACAAACTCCGTATAGACAGCAGCCAAGGTCAGGATCAAGCCCGGGTCTCTGGCGCTATGAGGCAGCAACTCTACCACTGCACCACCATGTGTACCTATCCCTTGCCCATCTGTGAGCTTATTGAGGTGAACAAAATTTCAAGGATGTTCAAAGACTTTTTCCCAGGGTAGACAATTCTAAGACCGATAGTGAAATGATAGTGAGATTTAAGAGATTTTTGGATAGGCACACGGATATGCAGGTGACTTTAAAGATACAGCTCAAATAGAGGCCCTTCGGCCCACCGAGTCCGTGCCGACCAGTGATCGCCCCGGACACTAGCAATATCCTACACTTTAGGGACAATTTACAATTTTAACAAAGCCAATTAACCTACAAACCTGTACGTTTTTGGAGTGTGGGAGGAAACCGGAGCTCCCGGGGAAAACACATGCAGTCACAGGGAGAACGTACAAACTCCGTACAGACAGCACCCGTAGTCAGGATCGAACCTGGGTCTTTGGCACTGTAACACAGCAGCTCTGCCGCTGAATAACCGTGCCACCCTGCCACTGATCCTCTTTGCCCCAATCCCATCCATCAATGGGACACCTGAAATGACCATCCATGAGCTGGGTTGTGATTTTTTTTTGTTACACATTGATTAGAGCACTCTGCATTTTTTTAAGCCACATTCACTTAATACACAGAAAACAAATAACAAGCCCAGATATGATAGTCCTTAAACAGGCTTCTGTGTGACTCACAATGCACACCTCCTTCACACTGACTAATGCAAACATTTCCCCTGCCAAAACATTGCACATTGCCAATGATTTAATTAAACTGGAACAGCCGGGAGAGAGTTTTTTTAAATTCAATCTGTTAAATCAGAGGAATTTTCAATAGGCCTTGATTCACATCGCTTAAAAGAGAATTAATCAAGCATCTGAACAAGAGGAATATTTTATTAAAAATTTGGAAGACGCAGGGGAGATATATGTTTTAATTCTGTTCATGCATGGAGTTGTGGTGTGCTGTGGTATGCTGTGCTGTGCTGTGTCGAAAGGTAATGGTTGTACATTCAACATTGACTGAAGCCACAGCCAAGAAGGCACACCCAAGCAAAGCCTCTGCTTCCTGAAAAACTCAGCATGTCTCCGAGAAATTCAGCATGTCTCCAAAACCTCTTACAAACTTCCACAGATGCACCATAGAAAGTTCATAAGTTATAGGAGCAGAATTGGGTCCAACAAGTCTACTCCGCCATTCAATCATGGCTGGTCTATCTTTCCCTCTCAAACTCATTCTCCTGCCTTCTCCCCATAACCCCTGACACCTTTACTAATCAAGAATCTGTCAATTCTGCCTTAAAAATACCCAACCTCTCCACAGCCTTCTGTGGCAATGAATTCCACAGATTCACCACCCTCTGTCTAAAGAAAACCTCCTCATCTCCTTGCTAAAGGTATGTCCTTTAATTCTGAGGGAATGGGCTCTGGTCCTAACTCTCCCACTAGTGGAAACATATTCTCCGCATCCACTCCATCCAGGCCTTTCACTATTTGGTAAGTTTCAACGAGGTCCCCCCTCACCCTTCTAAACTCCAGCGAGTATTGGCCCAGTGCATCAACGCTCATCGAGAAGAAAACAGACTGTCAGGTTGCATCATAATGCGGTTTGGGAACAACTTTGTCAAACACTGTAAGAAACTGCAGAGTTGTAGATGTAGCCCAGTCCATCACACAGACCAGACCAGACACAGAAAAGCAGCCAACACAATCAGACATAATCATTCCTTCTTCTCCCTGCTCCCATCCAGCAGAAGCTTGAAAGTGCGCACCTCCAGACTTGGGAATAGCTTCTTCCCCTTTGTTATCAGGCTTCTGAACGGTCCTTCCGAATGCTAGGGTACTGTCCGATTCACCTCTACCCCATCGCAGACATTGAACTCTGTCCATGGAACTGTTGCAATGCTGAGAACTATATTCTGCACTCTGGATCTTCCCCCTTTGCTCGATCTATTGTGCTTGAGCTTGACTTGATTGTATTTGGTTTAGTTTAGTTTAGAGAAACCCCAGCCTAAAAATAGACATTCAGTCCACCAAGTCTGCGCCGACCAGCGATCACCATAAACTAGCACTCTCCTACACAATTTTACCGAAGCCAATTAACTTACAAACCTGCACATCTTTGGAGTGTGGGAGGAAACCGGAATACCCGATGAAAATCCATGCGGTCGCAGGGAGAACGTACAAACTCCGTACAGACAGCACCCATAGTTAGGATCAAACCCAGGTCTCTGGTGCCGTGAGGTAGTGACTACACTACTGCGCCACCATGCCGCACAATGTATAATATTATCTGATTTGATTGAATGGCATGCAGAACAATGTTCTCCCCAATGTTATGGGGCGAAGGCATGAGAATGGGGTTGAGACGGCAAGATAGATCAGCCATGATTGAAAGACGGAGTAGACTTGATGGGCCGAATGGTCTAATTCTGCTCCGAGAACTTATGAACTTTTTCACTGTAACTCGATACACGTGACAATAATAAATGTAAACGCAGCTTGGCTTGTCTCTGCATTGGGATTAGTACACAGGACCGTACAAGCCCTCTGCCAATACATATCCCCAGGTAGTTCATCGTGCTATAGAGGTCTACAGCACCTGTCCATGCTGACCAACAAGTACCTACTTACACTGATCTAATTTCTCAGTACCTCTATGTCTTGGAGATATACAGTAAGTACCTGTCTCGATACTTTTTACCTGATCCAAATCACTGCTTCCACCCCCCACATATTGTTTGCATCTGTCGTTACCTCTTCCCTGAGGGTATTTTTTAAACATGTTGTAAAACGTTGTCAAGCTGGAAAGCGAACAGAGAAGATTTACAAGGATGTTGCCAGGGCTAGAGGGTCTGAGCTACAGGGAGAGGTTGAGTCGGCTGGGACTCTATTCCATGGAGCGCAGGAAGATGAGGGGTGATCTTATAGAGGTATATAAAATCATGAGAGGAATAGATCGGGTAGATGCACAATCATTGGACTCTGTCTCTGGAACTGATGCACTACATTGCTGAGATCTATATTCTGCGCTCGGTATCTTCCCCTTCACTCTATTGTATTTGCGGGGCAAGTTTGGCTTGATTGTACTTGTGTATATTATTATCTGATTTAGTTAGATAGCATGCAAAACAAAGCTCTTCACCGCACCTCTGTACACGTGACAATAATAAACCTATACCTGACAAGTTGAGTTCCAGACCCCCACCACTCTGTGCAAAAAATTAGCCAAGCACATCTATTAAACTTTTCCCCTCTCACCTGATAGCTACACCCTTTAGTATTGTACATTTCCACCCGGGGGAAAAGGTTGTGACAGTCTACCCTATCGATGCCTCATAATTTTATATACTTCTATTAAGTCTCCTCTCAACGTCCGACGTTCCAGAGAAAACAATCCACGTCTGTACAATCTCTCTCAGTAGCTGATATCTTCTATTCCAGGCAGTATTCTGGTAAATATAAGAAAATAACTGCAGATGCTGGTACAAATCGATTTATTCACAAAATGCTGGAGTAACTCAGCAGGTCAGGCAGCATCTCGGGAGAGAAGGAATGGGTGACGTTTCGGGTCGAGACCCTTCTTCAGACTGATGTCGGGGGTGGGACAAAGGAAGGATATAGGTGGAGACAGGAAGATAGAGGGAGCTCTGGGAAGGAGGAGGGGAAGGGAGGGACAGAGGAGCTATCTGAAGTTGGAGAAGTCGACGTTCATACCACCGGGCTGCAAACTGCCCAGGCGAAATATGAGGTGCTGCTCCTCCAATTTCCGGCGGGCCTCACTATGGCACTGGAGGAGGCCCATGACAGAGAGGTCAGACTGGGAATGGGAGGGGGAGTTAAAGTGCTGGGCCACCGGGAGATCAGTTGCGTTAATGCGGACCGAGCGCAGGTGTTCAGCGAAGCGATCGCCGAGCCTGCGCTTGGTTTCGCCGATATAGATCAGTTGACATCTAGAGCAGCGGATGCAATAGATGAGGTTGGAGGAGGTGCAGGTGAACCTCTGTCTCACCTGGAAAGAATGTTTGGGTCCTTTGATGGAGTTGAGGGGGGAGGTAAAGGGACAGGTGTTGCATCTCGTGCGGTTGCAAGGGAAAGTGCCCGGGGTTAGGGTGGTTTGGGTAGGAAGGGACGAGTGGACCAGGGAGTTGCGGAGGGAACGGTCTCTGCGGAACGCAGAGAGGGGAGGGGATGGGAAGATATGGCCAGTGGTGGGGTCCTGTTGTAGGTGACGGAAATGTTGGTGGATGATATGTTGGATCCGCTGGCTGGTGGGGTGGAAGGTGAGAACGAGGGGGATCCTGTCCTTGTTGCGAGTGGGGGGATGGGGAGCAAGAGCGGAGCTGCGGGATGTAGAAGAGACCCTAGTGAGAGCCTCATCTATAATGGAGGAGGGGAAGCCCCGTTTTCTGAAAAACGAGGACATCTCGGAAGCCCTAGTCTGAAACACCTCATCCCGGGCGCAGATGCGGCGTAGACGGAGGAATTGGGAGTAGGGGATAGACTTTTTGCAGGGGACCGGGTGGGAAGAAGTGTAGTCCAGATAGCTGTGCGAGTCGGTGGGCTTGTAATAAATGTCCGTCACTAGTTTTTCTCCTGTGATGGAGATGGTGAGGTCCAGAAACGGGAGGGAGATGTCAGAGATAGTCCAGGTATATTTAAGGGCAGGATGGAAATTGGAGGTGAAGTGTATAAAGTCAGTGAGTTCTGCATGGGTGCAAGAGGTAGCACCAATGCAGTCGTCGATGTAGCGGAGGTAGAGTTCGGGGATGGGGCCAGTGTACGTCTGGAACAGGGATTTTTCGACGTACCCGACAAAGAGGCAGGCGTAGCTAGGGCCCATGCGAGTGCCCATAGCTACGCCTCTGGTTTGGAGGAAGTGGGAGGAGTCAAAGGAGAAGTTGTTGAGGGTAAGAACCAGCTCTGCTAGGCGGAGGAGAGTGTTGGTAGATGGGGATTGGCTGGTTCTACGGTCGAGGAAGAAACGGAGGGCTTCGAGACCATCCTTGTGGGGGATGGAAGTATAGAGTATTCTGGTAAACCTCCTCTGCACCTTCTCCAAAGGCTCCACATCCTTCCTGCAATGGGGCGTCCAGAACTGCACGCAATGCTCCAGATGCAGCCTGACCAAAGTCCTATAGAGCTGCATCATGACTTCTTGAAACTCACATTCAATGCCCCTAGTAATGGCAAGCATACCAGATGCCTTCTTATCCACCCTATCTACTAGTGCTGCCACCTTCATTGAGCTGTGAACATGGACTCTAAAACCTCTCTGGCATAACTGCCCAGCAATTTTTTTGTCGATCGGGTTGGTTTAATGCTTCTCCAAGCACGTATCGCATGAGATAGTATTGCAACGTTTAAGAAACATTTAGACAGGTACAGAAACATAGAACAGGTTTAGAGGGATATGGATCAATGGCAGGCAGGTGGGACTGGTGTAGATGGGACATGTCGGTCGGTGTGACTCAAAGCAGTCTGTCAAAGTCAGCTGTCAGAAAGCCTGCTCACCACACCGACCACTAACAAGTATCGAGAACAGTGTTGAGAAGATCTCTCCTGTTTAGTTTGGAAATACAGCGCGGAAACTGGCCCTTCGGCCCAATGAGTTCGCGCCGACCAGCGACCCCCACACATTAACACGATCCTACACACTAGGAACAATTTACGATTATACCAAGCCAATTAACCTACAATCCTGTCCGTCTTTAGAGTGTGGGAGGAAACCGGAGATCCCGGGAAAAACCCCACGCAGTAAAGGGGAGAACGTACAAACTCCATACAGACAGCGCCCGTGGTCAGGATCGAACCCAGGTCTCTGGCGCTGTAAGGCAGCAACTCTACCGCTGCGTCAATGTGCACATCCAGAATCCCACTGCCGCCCATCATCACCCTTGGGACAGACTCGTGGGGATGAGACCAAGAACATACGGAAGTCTAGAAAGAGATGTAGCGGCTTCTGTCAACATTCATCTTGTTAGCTGGGTAACACAGAACTTTATGTTCTTCAGCTGTTCACAGGGATACACACTAAAAAAATGGACTTTGCTCTGCCTGAAACTCACTGATCCGGATGTTACGTGAAACACTCCAAGGTGCGGGAATACACAACAAAGAAAATAGAACTGTACAGCGTAGGAACGGGACCCTTCTTTGAGACGTGGGTGGAAACCGGATCACCCGGAGAAAACCCCGGGAGAACGTACAAACTCTGTACAGACAGCACCCGTGGTCAGGATCGAACCTGGGTCTCTGGCGCTGTAAGGCAGCAACTCTACCGCTGCGCCACCGTGCTGCCCTAAATTGTGTTGTCCGAGAAGCGAAGAGAGAAAGGGAACGCAAAGAGGATCTCTGCATTGTGGAGCAAAGCGCAGGAGCATAGAGTGACTTGCAGATGCTGGAAATAGACACAATATGCTGGAGTCACTCAGTGGGTCAGGCAGCATCACCAGAGAAAAGGAAAACAAAGCAAAACCAGAGCTCCACCCTTCCATGGTCGTCTGTTGCCAGCCTAGCTTTGTTCTGGCTTTTTCCTACCTCCAGTTTCTCCCCCTCCCCTTTCTACTTGCAGTCAGAAGAAGGGTTCCAACATGAAAAGTCATCTATTCCCAGATTTGCTGCCTGACCGGCTGAGTGACTGTCTTCAGTTCCTTCCTGCGGATGCTGGAATCTTGAGCAAAACACAGGTCAGACAGCATCTTTGGACAGGAGATGTTTCGGTGGGGGACCCTTCTTCAGACTGATGGAATGAGGGGAAGAATGCTGGAAAAGAGAGTTAGAATGAGGGTAGGTTTGGCAAATTATTCCACTCGTATCCCTCTCTAAGGCATTACACTTCATGCATAATTTTAAGATTAGTTGCAGTTTAGTTTAGAGATACAGCACGGAAACAGGCCCATCAGCCCACCATCAATCACCCATTCCCACTGGTTCTATGCTATCCCACTTTCACATCCACTCCCTGCACACGAGGGGTATTTTACTGAAGCCAATTAACAACAAACCTGCACGTCTTTGGGAAGTGGGAGGAAACTAGAGCACCCTGAAAACAAAACCCGACACTCATAGGGAGAATGTGCAAATTGCACACAAATAACACCCGAGGTCAGCATTGAGACCTGGATCTCTGATGCCGTGAGGTAGGAGCTCTACAAGCTGCACCACTATGTTACTCCCCCTCTTTTTTTCCTTATCTGACATTATTTTGTCTCCTTTTCACCTCTAGGCTTTGTCAATCACTCCCATTTGCCAGCCCCCCTCATCACATCTACTACTTGCCAGGCCTCGTTCCACCCTAATCTCTCTTTTCCGGCTTTCTCCCTCCCTACTCCATTCCGAAGAAGGGTCCCGAACCAAAACTCTGGGCACAAGACTCTGTGCATTTATCCGATCTATTCCTCTCATGTTTTTATACACCTCTATAAGATCACCCCTCATCCTCCTGCACTGTAAGGAATAGAGCCCTAGGCTGCTCAACCTCTCCCCATAGCCCAGGCCCTCGAGTCCTGGTAACAAATTTGTAAACTTATGTTTTGAATACAGTGTATGTCAGACCAGTGAGGTGATAGCTGATGTGCAACATGTCACATAATAACACATCCAGGGGAAGAACAAGTCAAGGGTATAGAGAGTAAACGGCAGCATCCTGAGTAGAACGGATATTGGAGAGGACAGGTTAAAAAGCCTACCCTTTTTTAATTCAGAGATACAGCATGGAAACAGGCCCTTCGGTGCACTGAGTCCACACCGACCATCAGTTGCCCGTTCACTCTAGTTCTATGTTATCCTACTCCATATACACTACAGGTAATTCACAGAGGCCCAATGAACCTATAATTAACCGTTTGGATGTGGGATGGAAACTGGAGCACCCGGAGAAAACCGTCGGGGTCCCAGAGAGAACGTGCAAACTCCACACAAACAGCGCGCAAGGTCTGGATTAAAGAGCCTATTCTTTTTTTAGTTTTAGTGAGACAGCATGGAAACAGATACTTCGGCCAACCGAGTCCACGCCAAACATCGATCACCCATTCGCACTAGTTCAAGATTCAAGATTCAAGATAGCTTTATTGTCATCCAAATTGGACGAAATTCAGTCACCCACAGTCCAACAACAAAAGCATCAAAATAGGCATTAAAATTACACAACCCCCAAAACAAACATCCATCAAGAAAACATCCATCACAGTGAGTCTCCTCCAGTCCTCTCCTCACTGTGATGGAAGGCCACAATGTCTATTTTGTCCCACTTTCTCATCCACTCCTTATGCACGAGGGGTAATTGCCAGAGGGCCAATTGAACTACAAACCCGCACGTCTTTGGGATGTGGGAGGAAACTGGGAGCACCCAGAGAAAACCCAGGTGGTCATCAGGAGAATGTGCAAACTCTGCACTGACAGCGCTGAATATTGGGGTCTCTGGCACTGTGAGGCACCAGCTCGAGCAGTCTCTTGGCCAGAGTAGGGGAATCGAGAACCAGATGAGGGGGAAGAAAATTAATAGATACCTGAGGAATAACTTTTTTACACAAAGGTGTTTGGTTTGAGCTGCCAGGGGAAGTAATTGAGGCAAGTACTATTGCATTGTTTAAGAAACATTTAGACAGGTACATGGATAGGATAGGTTTAGAGGGATATGGCCAAATGCAGGCAGGTGGGACGTTGGTTGGAATGAGCGAGTTGGGCCAAAGGCCTGTTTCCACACTGTATATAACTCAATGACATCCAGATGTGTTTTAAAAGTAATCGTTTTATCTGCTTCTACAGCTTGCTGTGGCAGAGTCTTAGTCTAACTGTGAATTTCGCTCTCACTGCAGAATCTCTTACAATTCCACCAGACTCTGGAACAGCTTCCTCCCCTCTATTATCAGGTTTCTTCCATAAGCTAGGGTACTGTCCGATTCACCTCTACCCCATTTCAGACATTGGACTTTGTCTCTGGAACTGATGCTCCACGATGCTGAGAACTATATATCACCCCTCAGCCTCCAAGGAATAAAGTCCTAGCCAGCTCAACCTTTCCCTATTGCTCAGGACCTTGTCATTAGACTTTTAGACTTGAGAGGTACAGGGTGGAAACAACTAGTCTGCACCAACTAGCGATCCTACCCCCGTACACCAACACGATCCTACACATTGGGGACAATTTTACAGTAGCCGATTAACTTCCAAATCTGTAGAAGGGTCTCGATCCGAAACGTCACCCATTCCTTCTCTCCTGAGATGCTGCCTGACCTGCTGAGTTACTCCAGCATTTTGTGAAATAAATACCTTCAGCATCTGCAGTTATTTTCTTATACTAAACCTCCAAACCTGTACGTGTTTGGGATGCGAGAGGAAACAGGAGCACCCGGAGAAAACCCACGCGGTCACAGGAAGAAGAAGGAAAAACTCCGTACAGACAGCACCCGCAGTCAGGATGGAACCCGGGTCTCCGGCGCTGTGAGGCAGCAACTCCACCGCTGCGCCACTGTGCCGCCTGGTAAACCTTCTCTGGTCTACAACGCTGAGAACTACATTATGCACTCTGTATCTTCCCTTTTGCCCTATCGATTGCACTTGAGTTTGAACTGATTGTATTCATGTACGGGTTATCTGTTTTGGATAACATGTAAAACAAAGCGTTTGACTGTGCCTCGATAATAAAGCTAAACCAATTTCCTATTTAAAGTAAGTCACAACACCCAAAAGATTTAAGATAAAGAGAGAGAAAAAACACACAACCGAAGTTCCCAAAGCATATTATAACAACCACCACGGCAGTACACTTGGTGTTTTTCTGATTCATCCGCTCGCTTGTGAGAGGCATGCCCGGGAGACGCACGTTAGACTCGCAATATAACAAGGTTGAGATCTCTCCCGGGTCGGATCCCTTTATCCCGGTCGGGGGGGCATTGTCGACCGAGGCGAGAGGGGTCCCCCACCTCCCAAACCCTAACTTTAAAACCACTCTCATAATGGGAGTGGCAGAGAGGAAATCTTTATCATCTCTTTTCTGAATCATAATTGTTGCTGTTGGTAATTCATCGTCTCCAGAGGAGGAGGCTCTTTCTCTCCAGTGAAAGAGCCTCTCCTCCTTCTCTCTCCCTTCCTCCCTCTCTTTCTCTCCCCTCGTTCCTCTCTTACCTCTTTCTCCCCCCTCCTTCCTCCTTCCCCCTCCCTCTCTTCCCCCTCCCTCTTCCCCCTCCCTCTCTCCCCTCCCTCTCTCCCCTCCCTCTCTCCCTCCCCTCTCTCCCCTTCTCCCCCCCTCCCTCTCTCCCCCTCCCCCTCTCCCCCTCCCACTCCCTCTCTCCTCCCACTCCCTCTCTCCCCCTCCCACTCCCCCTCCCACTCCCTCTCTCTCCCCCTCCCACTCCCTGTCTCTCCCCCTCCCACTCTCCCCTCTCTCCCCCTCCCTCTCTCCCCCCCTCTCCCTCCCCTCCCCTCTCCCCCCTCCCTCTCCCCTCCTCCCACTCCCTCTCTCCCCCCCCCTCTCTCACACCCTCTCTCCTCCCACTCCCACTCTCCCCCTCCCTCTCTCCCCCTCCCTATCTCCCCCTCCCTCTCTCCCCCCTCCCTCTCTCCCCCCTCCCACTCCCTCTCTCCCACTCCCTCTCCCCCCTCCCCCCTCCCCCCCTCTCACTCTCTCCCCCCCCTCCCTCTCCCCCCCTCCCTCCTCTCCCCCCCTCCCTCTCCCCCCCTCCCTCCTCTCCCCCCCTCCCACTCTCCCCCTCCCACTCCCACTCCCCCCCTCCCACTCCCCCTCTCCCCCCCCTCCCACTCCCCCTCTCCCCCCCCTCCCACTCCCCCTCTCCCCCCCCTCCCACTCCCCCTCTCCCCCCCTCCCACTCCCCTTCTCCCCCCCTCCCACTCCCCTTCTCCCCCCCTCCCACTCCCCCTCTCCCCCCTCCCACTCCCTCTCTCCCCCCTCCCACTCCCTCTCTCCCCCCCTCCCACTCCCTCTCTCCCCACTCCCCCTCTCTCCCCCCCTCCCACTCCCTCCCTCCCCCCCTCTCCCTCTCTCCCCCCCTCCCCCCCTCTCTCCCCCCCTCCCCCCCTCTCTCCCCCCCTCCCACTCCCTCTCTCCCCCCCCTCCCACTCCCTCTCTCCCCCCCTCCCACTCCCTCTCCCCGTCCCCCTCTCACCTGGTAGAGTTGCAGGGCGGACCAGACAGGTGGCACGGTGCTCTGGGCCAGTTGTTGATGGGTTACATTGCCAAACGGCCGGAGCGTTATCACAGGGCTGGCACTCGCCATTCGCTCTGTTCCCTCTCTCCCTCTCCGGGAGGCTGAACCGTGCCTTCCCCTCCTTCATCCTCCACCCCTTTCCTCCCTCCCTCCCTTTCTCTCTCTCCCTCCCTTTCCCTCTCTCCACGCACACCGAGCCACACACACACACACACACAGCAATGCACCGCCCAATTCTCCAGTGAAACTTCCTGGATAGTTGCAGTGGAAGCTCGGTCGCTGACCAGTAAGTCAGCGCTGACCAGACTGACCACCGACGCCCGGGTAAGTGAGAAGCCAGCGCCCTTCCCGCATCTATTTTATCGATAATTACATCTTTTGTTGCTGTGATTGCGAGCCTTTGTCGTACTGCACATGGCAACAAGAGTAGCGAATTGTTCCCTGGCTGGAGTCCTTTGCAGCAAATTTAAAGGGTTTCTTGTGGAGATGGTAAAGTGGAGATATTTTGCCAGCAAAATTTAAACTTAACCCTGGAAAAAAAAAACCCTCCCACCAAAGAATTAACGTCAAGGTAAGAAGGGCAACGTTTAGGAAACAATTAGACAGGTGCATGGATGGGACTGGTTTCAGGGATATGGACCAAACGCAGGACTAGTGCAGATGACGCATGTTGGTCAGTGTGGGCAAGTTGGGCTGAAGGGTCTTTTTCCACCCTTTATGACTCAATGTTGCCAGGGCTTGATGGCCTGAGCTATAGAGAGAGGTTGAGCAGGCTCAGACACTATTCCTTGGAGCACAGGAGAATGTGGGGTGATCTCATAGAGGTGTACAAAATCATGAGAGGAATAGATCGGGTGGATGCACAGTCTCTTGCCCAGAGTAAGAGGTTTGTAGGGTAAATTGGTTTCTGCACATTGTAAATTGGCCCCTAGTGTGTAGGATAGTGCTAGATGGGGATCGCTGGTCGGCGTGGACTCGGTGGGTCGAAGGTCCTGTTTCCACGCTGTATCTCCAAACTAGACTAAACTGGCAATGCCCTTCCCCAATTCCCATGGCATGTAGGAACTCTGGAAATGTCCATCCCCAATTCCCGTGGGATGTAGCTACTCTCAGAGGAGTCGTGCTACGAGTGTTTTATTGTCATATGTCCCAGACAGAACAATGAAATTCTTACTTGCAGCAGCACAACAGAATGTGTAAACATAATACGCTGTATATGTAATGTACACACACATACACATACACACACATACACACACACACACACACACAAAAACATACAATAATAGCGCAAAAAGACAAAACCAATACCCCCATGACCATGTAGTTTGGAGCTTATTTGGAGGTTGTAGTGCTTAATATCCTGATGGCTGCAGGGAAGAAGCTGCTCCTGAACCTGGACCTTACAGTTTTCAGGCTCCTGTACCTTCTTCCTGATGGCAGGAGTGAAATGAGAGCATGGACAGGGTGGTGTGGGTCTTTGATGATGCTGGCTGCCTTTTTGTGGCAGTGACTCAAACTCTGGCAATGCCCATACCCCATTCCCCTTAGATGAGGCCCTTCAGGCAATGCCCACCCCGAAATGCCCTTGGGAAAGAGCTGTGGGGTCTCTCCAATCTCAGCGGCGGTTGGCTGCTTATTTGCAGATGCACCCAACTGTCTGGTCCTTGTCAGAGGCCAGAGTCGGGAAGAAGCCAGACAGGATGGTGCTAGTGTACAGTCTATCCTACAACTTCCATTCCTGAAGGAGCTCACAGCTCTAGAGACCCCGGTTCCATCCTGACCTCGGGTACTGTCTGTGCTTGGGGTTTGCACGTTCTCCCTGTGACTGCGTGGGTTTCCTCCGGGTGCTCTGGTCTCCTCCCACATCGCAAAGACAAGCAAGTTTGTAGTTTAATTGGTCCTCTGTAAATTGCCCCTCGTGTGTAGGGAGTGGATGATAAAGTGGGATAACATGGAACCAGAGTGAACAGACCTATTTTTGGTCAACACAAGACTAGCCTCCATTTTGGGGTTTTCCGTGGCCCGTGCACAATTTGTCACATCCGATATTAATGGATCGCTGAGTGCAGAATGCCAGGGAACAAGGGACCCCCCTGTCGAGCCTCTGGTCTTACGAAGGATAATAAACAGTTCCCATATCATAGCGGAGGGACCACGACTTAAGCCGTGAAGCACGTTCAGAAGCCGGGATACCACCACTCCGATCTCGGATGGCCACTGCCAAACCATCTAAGGGGCGGGTTTTTGCCCAAGGTGTTCCATGGGTTTGGGAGCAGCACGTTGCTCACAGCTAGCCTGCTGCCGGCACCACTGTGGAGTCGTTGGTCACCCGGGGTGGGGTGGGGGCGAGGTTGCACCTAGCGGGACTGACCTTAATGAGTTTTCAATACTCAGCCAGTACGGTAGCCATCGGCTCAGTGCCCATGTTGGGCTCACGGCCAGCCGTTTTGGCCACATCATTTGCCAAACGAAATGTTTTCAGCGGGAACCTTGCTAGGAGGTACTACGTGCTGGAACCCAGATACGTTGCAGCTAATCAATCAATATCGATATATCTTTATTGTATTTGTACAACTACAACGAGATTAAGAATGCCACTTCCATATCGATGCTATAAAATCAATAAAACACGGCGAAAACAATAAACAACAAAAAGGAGGGAGGAAAAAAAAAGAATAGGTTCATGCAGGGGTCAGTGGTGCCAGATGACCCTGGGGGCAGAGACAGACCATGGGGGGCTCTCAGCAGGTCCGATTCAGAGCAGCTATAGCTCTAGGAATAAGGCTGTTTCTTAGTCTGGAGGTGCGGGTGTAGAAGGCCTTGTAACGTCTGTCAGATGGAAATAGTTCAAACAGACGGTGGCATGGGTGTGTGGAGTCCTTGTAGATGCTGGTGGCTTTCCTGAGGCAGCGTGCATTGCAGTTGTCCTTCAGAGCTGGTAGATGTATCCCGATGATCCTCTGCGCTCTGCAGCTGATTCGCTGAAGAGCTTTGCCGTGCAGCTGAGATACCACACAGAGATGCCATATGTTAGTATGCTCTCTGTGGTGCAGCGGTAGAAGGTCATCAGCCACTGTTGGGGCAGACCAGCCTTTTTCAGCGTCCTCAGGAAAAACAGCCGTTGCTGTGCTCTCTTGACCAGCACAGTGGTGTTAGTGGACCATGTGAGGACCTCTGAAACGTGTGTGCCCAGAGACTTGAAGCTGGACGCTCTCCACTCTGTCCCCGTTGATGAAGACTGGAGCGTATTCCTCATTCTGTGGCCTTCTAATGTGGTCCATGTCCAGTTGCCGGGCCTCAGATCTCCGACAGGACTCCCACAACAACACACGGCGCGTACCTCAGCACATGCTGAGTAAGCACATCCACTCCCACCAGGAAGTGACCACCCTTCGAGTTAACTTTGAGCCCTCAGGCCTCAAGAGAGTCATAGTTACTCCCTTAAGAGAGTCATAGTTACTCCCGCCATCGAATGTGTTTTGAAATGATAACCCTGAGGTTTTGTGGTCACCATTACTGGGACGAGCTCTTTGAAAATATCAGACATTTAATAAACTAAATTAACAATTCCCAGCTGGCACTGATTCGAACTCTGGGTCTCTCTTACCGAGTCAATTAAGAAGCGGAAGGATTTCGTCTAGTGTAACTCATCGCTGACCTATTTTGAAGCCTTTAACTGGTTCACCTGGGTTTTTTTACTGATGCTTGTGATCTCTTGTTGCTCTGCCTGACCCTGCCTCTGAGTCCTTGTGTTTATCTGATTTAGAAAAATACTAGGGCGGCACGGCAGTAGAGTTGCAGCCTCACAGCGCCAGAGACCCGGGTTCAATCCTGACCTCGGGTGCTGTCTGTACGGAGTTTGTACGTTCTCCCCGTGACTGCGTGGGTTTTCTCCCAGTGTTCCGGTTTCCTCCCATGCTCCAAAGACGTGCAGGTTTGTAGGCTAATTGGCTTTGGTAATAATTGTAAAATATCCCTAGTGTTTAGGATCGCTGGTTGGCATGGACTCGATGGGCCGAAGGACCTGTTTCCACAATGTATAACTAAATGTAAATGTGAAGGCCTGTGAAATGGGGAAAACTAACCAACTGTTGAATTTCTAGGTGTGCCTGTGTGTGTCAACTGGGTTGTCTGAGTAAATATGTGTTTTAATATCAGTGAAATTATACCGAACAAAGTCTTCCTATATAATAATGTTTTGCAACATATTTTCATTTTGCTCATTAACAGTCTCTGTCAACGTGAGTAATTTGTGAACATTGCAGGCAACAGCCTGCATAATTTGGATGGTTATTTCCGATATTTTTCCACTCTGCACAGGCTCTGTGGTCTAGATCAGAGGGAGAGTCTGTTTACTGTCAGGATTTGCCATAAAATCATAAAGAATAAATTACAGAACAGTTTATTGTGTGAGTCAAATCACATTCACTGCTTGATCCACAATCAATGGACAACCAGTTTGGGAAGCAACTGGTTTGTGGTAGATTACACAGACCAGAAATAGGCCATTCAACCACATTCTCCTTGCTGGAGACAGGAACAGCCCCATAGCCCACAATATCTGTGCCCAATATGATACCAAGATAAAGTAATCCCAGATCCCTCTGTTATCTGCTTATCCACCTGCCTATCTAAATGCCTCTTATACCACTATCATATCTGCTTCCACACCACCCCTGGAAGAAAGTCTTAGCCTGCCCGTCCTCTCCCTGTTGCTCAGTCCCTTGAATCCCGGCAACATCCATGTAAATGTTCTCTGCACACTTTCCATCTTAATGGAGTCTTCTCACTATAAGCTGGAAAGAGAACATTCACGAGGATTATGCCAAGAGTTGATGGCTGAGTTGTAGGGAGAGGTTGAGTTGGCTAGGACTTTATTCTTGGAGGGCAGGAAGCTGAGGGGTGATCTTATAGAGGTGGATAATGAGGGGAATTGATTGTGTGAATGCACGGAGTCTTTTACGCAGAATAGGGGAATCAAGAACCGGAGGACACAGGTTTAAGGTGAGGTGTGAATTATTTAAAAGGAACCTGAGAGGCAACTTTTTCAGGGGCGTTGGGTATATGGAACGATCTGTCCGAGGGGGTAGTTGAGGCAGATACTATCACAACACTTAAAAAATCCTTGGACAGGTACATGGATAGGAAAGGCTTAGGCCAAATGCATGCAAATTGGACTAGCTGAGATGGGGCATCATGGTTGGCTCAGACAAGTTGGGGTAAAGGGCCTGTTTCTGTGCTCAGTGACTCTATGACATCTCTGCCAATCACAAGAAGCTCTGTTCCAGGGCAACGCTTTGTG
Organism: Rhinoraja longicauda; assembly: GCF_053455715.1. NCBI lineage: Eukaryota > Metazoa > Chordata > Chondrichthyes > Rajiformes > Arhynchobatidae > Rhinoraja > Rhinoraja longicauda. The sequence goes on from NC_135956.1 coordinate 70,948,943, forward strand.
CTCAAACGTTTAGTCTGTCCACTTTGTTAAGGATTATTTAAACATTGATGCAGCCGGATTTAATAGTTCAATGGTTCGCTTATTATCACATGCACGTGAAGTTCTCTTTTTTGCATACAGATCAGTAAGATTATTGCTATACGTAAGTACAATCCCCGGTTAAGTACAGAATGCATAGAAACAGCCCACTGAGTTCATTTGCAAGAGTTACCAGGTTTTGGTGCCATTTCCAAAGTCTCAGCTGCTGCTGGCCATGTTGCAGCAGCCTGTTGCAGTGGTCTATTGCTGCGCGGCCGAACTGCACCATAGCGTACACCAGCCCCTCTGCAAAATCTCTGCAGCCAGCCCACCAAGGATTCTGAATTACAATAAAGTCAAAGGGGCCAATTTTTACTGGAGTCCCCATTGAAAAACAGAACAATAAGCTACAAGACATAGGAGCAGAATTAGACCATTCAGCCCATCAAATCTGCTCCGCCATTCGATGATCACTGTTATATTAGGTAAAAGCAGAATAGTTAAGGTCGAACCCAGGTCTCTGGCGCCGTAAGGCAGTAACTTTACCACTGCGGCACTGTGCTGCCCTAAATGTTTTAATTTTACTGCTATTTTACTGACAGGTCTTTGAAACGAACTGTTTGGTTATCCCTTTAATTTTCCTCCATATTTATCTAAATCCATGTGTTTGAACTCGATGGAGGTTTTTATAGTGAAGCCGTGGCTTATTGTTCCCGTTAGCTGATTGCTCAGTAACTTGGTATAAACCACTTGGTCGTAGCAACACTTTTACAAAGTGTCGCAATAAAGTAAAAAACAGCACAGATTGTACAGTAATGCAGTTTAAGAAATAATTAACTCAAATGACTGAATTGTGAAGAGAGAAAGACAAGTTGCTGGATGAAGTCAGCGGGCCAGGTAGCGTCTGTGGAGGGAAATGGACAGATGTGTTTGGTCGGGACCCTCCTTCAGACTGTGGATTAAAAGTGCATTGTAATCATGTATTGTCTTTCCATTGACTGGTTAGCATGCAACAAAAGCTTTTCACTGCACCTCGGTACATGCGACAATACACTAAACTGGAGTTTAAGCACATTAAAAAAGGAGATCTTATTGTAAGTTGTTTACCTGCTCTGTCTCCAAGATTCAAGGATCTCGGGAAACAGAAATTGGGACCATTCTGTTGTTCATCTGCATAAAACACAATCCCTATGGTCACTTCACTCACTGGCCTTTTGATCAAGATTCCAGCATCTGCACTCTTTGGAGTCCCCAACAGACTAATTGATTATTTCTTAAATTAATATTCATGTGCAAGGCACCAGCTTTCCTCAAGCAAAGCCATAGACCATTGATTTACAATACTGTCCATGTAGTAATTAGACTGCAAGCTTTTAATAATTAAAAGCCAAGGTCCCAACTCGAAACATCACCCATTCATGTTCTCCACCACTCTCTGCAGCCTCTTGTGTTCCTGTGCTTTGGAATCGCTGTATCAGGCCATGATGCAACCAGTCAGGATACCTTCTATATTGGAGACACAAGGAACTGCAGATGGCTAGTTTACAAAAAATGACAAAGTGTTGGAGTAACTCAGCGGGCCTGAGCTGCTGCCTGATCTGCTGAGTTTCTCCAGCACTTGTGCAGCTCAGCACTCGTGCAACACCAGTGTCTTTTTTTCAGTTTAGTTTAGAGATACAGTTTGGAAACAGGCTCTTCGGCCCACAAGTCTGTCGACCAGCGATCACCTGTTCGCTAGTTTTATCCTACAAACTGGCGACAAATTACAGAAGCCAATTAGCCTACAAACCTGCACGTCTTCGGAGTGTGGGAGGAAATTGAAGCAACTGGAGGAAACCCATGCGGTCACAGTACAAAGTCGGTACAGATAGCACCCATAGTCAAGAGCCAAGAGTGTCTTATTGTCATATGTACTAGATAGATCAATGAAGTTCTTACTTGCAGCAGCACAAATGAAATATATTTACATATTAGTCTGTACTCTGACACCCTCTCCCCTTCCCTGTCCCCCTCTCCCCTTCCCTGTCCCCCTCTACGAGGAATGGGCCCAACGGGTCCACTTGGTCTAGTACATTACTAAAACTCTCATCGTGTGTGTGTGTTTATATATATATATATACACACACACACATTATTTATATATATATATATATATATATATATATATATATATATATATATAATGATTTAGTAATTGAACTACAGTCAAAACGGTACACGATAGCACCACAATTTTAGCACCACATTCATCACCATTATCCCGGGGACCCTTTAAAACAAGTTTCATTCAAATTGATGTTATACTTTTAAAGTTAGAGAGATTTTAAAGTTTAAAAATTACCTTTCAAACTGACTTCTTGCCATTTTCAGCGTGTGACGTCACAATGGGACTCGCCAATGAGGAAGAGGGAGAGAGTGGGGCAGGGAGTCGCGGCCAATGAGGGGGGGGGTGACTTTAACAAATGCGTTTCCCCCCCCCTCCCCCGAGGACCAGCGGGAGGACTGCTGCCCTTCCTGGCATGCCTCGCGCCTGACCTTCCTCCCGTGGTGCAGCGCGGCGCCAGAGGTGGCGGCAGAGGGTCTAACAAGATGGCCATCACCACCGTTCCCCACCGCACGGGGCACAGGTAAGTGGCTTTC